>NW_025961354.1:0-39883 GCF_023159225.1 Perognathus longimembris pacificus | reverse complement strand
CTCAGTGGAGATATTTACTGATAAACAGCAACCTACGCAGCATGTTCATGTCGTTCCTAAATGAGCTTTCATCTCTCTCCCCTCACCACAAATCAGATTCTTCTGAGGAGTTCCCAGTACATTATCCTTTCCCCTGTGTAATTACCTTTACAAGCTCCAGCTGTTTTTATTCTCACAAGGTTTACTCCCTGATATACAGCTGCCTACCCCCTTCGTAAGTGCAGGTCCTCAATGAGCTTTTTTCTCTGTTCCCTCACCACAATCCAGATTCATTTGGGGCGTTACCAGTACAGTAACCATACCAGGAAGTTCTTAATTTATTAAGCTACTGCTTTTCTTATTCTCAGTGGAGATATTTACTGATAAACAGCTACCTACGCAGCTGTTCATGTCGTTCCTAAATGAGCTTTTACCTCTCTCCCCTCACAACAAATCAGATTCTTCTGAGGAGTTCCCAGAACATTATCCTTTCCCCTGTGTAATTACCTTAACAAGCTCCAGCTGTTTTTATTCTCAGAAGGTTTACTCCCTGATATACAGCTGCCTATCCCCTTCGTAAGTGCAGGTCCTAAATGAGCTTTTTTCTCTGTTCCCTCACCACAATCCAGATTCTTTTGGGGAGTTACAAGTACGGAAACCATACCAGGAAGTACTTAATTTATTATGCTACTGCTTTTCTTAATCTCAGTGGAGATATTTACTGATAAACAGCTACCTACACAGCATGTTCATGTCGTTCCTAAATGAGCTTTTATCTCTCTCCCCTCACCACGAATCAGATTCTTCTGAGGAGTTCCCAGTACATTATCCTTTCCCCTGTGTAATTACCTTAACAAGCTCCAGCTGTTTTTATTCTCAGAAGGTTTACTCCCTGATATACTGCTGCCTACCCCCTTCGAAAGTGCAGGTCCTAAATGAACTTTTTTCTCTGTTCCCTCACCACAATCCAGATTCTTTTTGGGAGTTACCAGTACAGTAACCATACCAGGAAGTACTTAATTTATTAAGCTACTGCTTTTCTTAATCTCAGTGGAGATATTTACTGATAAACAGCAACCTACGCAGCATGTTCATGTCGTTCCTAAATGAGCTTTTATCTCTCTCCCCTCACCACAAATCAGATTCTTCTGAGGAGTTCCCAGTACATTATCCTTTCCCCTGTGTAATTACCTTAACAAGCTCCAGCTGTTTTTATTCTCAGAGGTGATACTCCCTGATATACAGCTGCCTACCCCCTTCGTAAGTGCAGGTCCTAAATGAGCTTTCTTCTCTGTTCCCTCACCACAATCCAGATTCTTTTGGGAGTTACCAGTACAGTAACCATACCAGGAAGTACTTTCTTTATTAAGCTACTGCTTTTCTTAATCTCAGTGGAGATATTTACTGATAAACAGCTACCTATGCAACATGTTCATATCGTTCCTAAATGAGCATTCGTGTCGTTACTAAATGAGCTTTTATCTCTCTCCCCTCACCAAATATCAGATTCTTCTCAGGAGTTCCCAGTACATTATGCTTTGCCCTGTGTAATTACCTTAACAAGCTCCACCTGTTTTTATTCTCAGAAGGGATACTCCCTGATATACAGCTGCCTACCCCCTTCATAAATGCAGGTCCTAAATGAGCTTTTTTCTCTGTTCCCTCACCACAATCCAGATTCTTTTGGGGAGTTACCAGTACAGTAACCATACCAGGAAGTACTTAATTTATTAAGCTACTGCTTTTCTTAATCTCAGTGGAGATATTTACTGATAAACAGCAACCTACGCAGCATGTTCATGTCGTTCCTAAATGAGCTTTTATCTCTCTCCCCTCACCACAAATCAGATTCTTCTGAGGGGTTCCCAGTACATTATCCTTTCCCCTGTGTAATTACCTTAACAAGCTCCTGCTGTTTTTATTCTCAGAGGTGATACTCCCTGATATACAGCTGCCTACCCCCTTCGTAAGTGCAGGTCCTAAATGAGCTTTCTTCTCTGTTCCCTCACCACAATCCAGATTCTTTTGGGGAGTTACCAGTACAGTAACCATACCAGGAAGTACTTACTTTATTAAGCTACTGCTTTTCTTAATCTCAGTGGAGATATTTACTGATAAACAGCTACCTATGCAACATGTTCATGTCGTTCCTAAATGAGCATTCGTGTCGTTCCTAAATGAGCTTTTATCTCTCTCCCCTCATCAAATATCAGATTCTTCTGAGGAGTTCCCAGTACATTATGCTTTGCCCTGTGTAATTACCTTAACAAGCTCCACCTGTTTTTATTCTCAGAAGGGATACTCCCTGATATACAGCTGCCTACCCCCTTCGTAAGTGCAGGTCCTAAATGAGCTTTTTTCTCTCTTCCCTCACCACAATCCAGATTCTTTTGGGGAGTTACCAGTACAGTAACCATACCAGGAAGTACTTAATTTATTAAGCTACTGCTTTTCTTAATCTCAGTGGAGATATTTACTGATAAACAGCTACCTACGCAGCATGTTCATGTCGTTCATAAATGAGCTTTTATCTCTCTCCCCTCACCACAAATCAGATTCTTCTGAGGAGTTCCCAGTACATTATCCTTTCCCCTGTGTAATTACCTTAACAAGCTCCAGGTGTATTTATTCTCAGAAGGTTTACTCCCTGATATACAGCTGCCTATCCCCTTCGTAAGTGCAGGTCCTAAATGGGCTTTTTTCTCTGTTCCCTCACCACAATCCAGATTCTTTTGGGGAGTTACCAGTACAGAAACCATACCAGGAAGTACTTAATTTATTAAGCTACTGCTTTTCTTAATCTCAGTGGAGATATTTACTGATAAACAGCTACCTACGCAGCATGTTCATGTCGTTCCTAAATGAGCTTTTATCTCTCTCCCCTCACCACAAATCAGATTCTTCTGAGGTGTTCCCAGTACATTATCCTTTCCCCTGTGTAATTACCTTAACAAGCTCCAGCTGTTTTTATTCTCAGAGGTGATACTCCCTGATATACAGCTGCCTACCGCCTTCGTAAGTGCAGGTCCTAAATGAGCTTTCTTCTCTGTTCCCTCACCACAATCCAGATTCTTTTGAGGAGTTACCAGTACAGTAACAATACCAGGAAGTACTTACTTTATTAAGCTACTTCTTTTCTTAATCTCAGTGGAGATATTTACTGATAAACAGCTACCTATGCAACATGTTCATGTCGTTCCTAAATGAGCATTCGTGTCGTTCCTAAATGAGCTTTTATCTCTCTCCCCTCACCACAAATCAGATTCTTCTGAGGAGTTCCCAGTACATTATCCGTTCCCCTGTGTAATTACCTTAACAAGCTCCAGCTGTTTTTATTCTCAGAAGGTTTACTCCCTGATATACAGCTGCCTACCCCCTTCGTAAGTGCAGGTCCTAAATGAGCTTTTTTCTCTGTTCCCTCACCACAATCCAGATTCTTTTGGGGAGTTACCAGTACAGTAACCATACCAGGATGTACTGAATTTATTAAGCTACTGCTTTTCTTAATCTCAGTGGAGATATTTACTGATAAACAGCTATGTATGCAGCATGTTCATGTCGTTCTTAAATGAGCTTTTATCTCTCTCCCCTCACCAAATATCAGATTCTTCTGAGGAGTTCCCAGTACATTATGCTTTGCCCTGTGTATTTACCTTAACAAGCTCCACCTGTTTTTATTCTCAGAAGGGATACTCCCTGATATACAGCTGCCTACCCCCTTCGTAAGTGCAGGTCCTAAATGAGCTTTTTTCTCTGTTCCCTCACCACAATCCAGATTCTTTTGGGGTGTTACCAATACTATCCATATCAGGAAGTACTTTATTTATGAAGCTACTGCTTTTCTTAATCTCAGTGGAGATATTTACTGATAAACAGCTATGTATGCAGCATGTTCATGTCGTTCTTAAATGAGCTTTTATCTCTCTCCCCTCACCACAAATCAGATTCTTCTGAGGAGTTCCCAGTACATTATCCTTTACCCTGTTTAATTACCTTAACAAGCTCCAGCTGTTTTTATTCTCAGAAGGTTTACTCCCTGATATACAGCTGCCTACCCCCTTCGTAAGTGAGGTCCTAAATGAGCTTTTTTCTCTGTTCCCTCACCACAATCCAGATTGTTTTGGGGAGTTACCAGTACAGTAACCATACCAGGAAGTAATTAATTTATTAAGCTACTGCTTTTCTTAATCTCAGTGGAGATATTTACTGATAAACAGCTACATACGCAGCATGTGCATGTCGTTCCTAAATGAGCTTTTATCTCTCTCCCCTCACCACAAATCAGATTCTTCTGAGGAGTTCCCAGTACATTATCCTTTCCCCTGTGTAATTACCTTAACAAGCTCCAGGTGTTTTTATTCTCAGAAGGTTTACTCCCTGATATACAGCTGCCTAACCCCTTCGTAAATGCAGGTCCTAAATGAGCTTTTTTCTCTGTTCCCTCACCACAATCCAGATTCATTTGGGGAGTTACCAGTACAGTAACCATACCAGGAAGTTCTTAATTTATTAAGCTACTGCTTTTCTTAATCTCAGTGGAGATATTTACTGATAAACAGCTACCTATGCAGCATTTTCATGTCGTTCTTAAATGAGCTTTTTTCTCTCTCCCCTCACCACAAATCAGATTCTTCTGAGGAGTTCCCAGTACTTTATCCTTTCCCCTGTGTAATTACCTTAATAAGCTCCAGCTGTTTTTATTCTCAGAAGGGATACTCCCTGATATACAGCTGCCTACCCCCTTCGTAAGGGCAGGTCCTAAATGAGCTTTTTTCTCTTTTCCCTCACCACAATCCAGGTTCTTTTGGGGAGGAACCAGTACAGTAACCATACCAGGAAGTACTTAATATATTAAGCTACTGCTTTTCTTAATCTCAGTGGAGGTATTTACTGATAAACAGCTACCTACTCAGAATGTTCATGTCGTTCCTAAATGAGCTTTTACCTCTCTCCCCTCACCACAAATCAGATTCTTCTGAGGAGTTCCCAGTACATGATCCTTTCCCCTGTGTAATTACCTTAACAAGCTCCAGCTGTTTTTATTCTCAGAAGGGATACTCCCTGATATACAGCTGCCTACCCCCTTCGTAAGGGCAGGTCCTAAATGAGCTTTTTTCTCTTTTCCCTCACCACAATCCAGGTTCTTTTGGGGAGTAACCAGTACAGTAACCATACCAGGAAGTACTTAATTTATTAAGCTACTGCTTTTCTTAATCTCAGTGGAGATATTTACTGATAAACAGCAACCTACGCAGCATGTTCATGTCGTTCCTAAATGAGCTTTTATCTCTCTCCCCTCACCACAAATCAGATTCTTCTGAGGAGTTCCCAGTACATTATCCTTTCCCCTGTGTAATTACCTTAACAAGCTACAGCTGTTTTTATTCTCAGAGGTGATACTCCCTGATATACAGCTGCCTACCCCCTTCGTAAGTGCAGGTCCTAAATGAGCTTTCTTCTCTGTTCCCTCACCACAATCCAGATTCTTTTGGGGAGTTACCAGTACAGTAACCATACCAGGAAGTACTTACTTTATTAAGCTACTGCTTTTCTTAATCTCAGTGGAGATATTTACTGATAAACAGCTACCTATGCAACATGTTCATATCGTTCCTAAATGAGCATTCGTGTCGTTACTAAATGAGCTTTTATCTCTCTCCCCTCACCAAATATCAGATTCTTCTCAGGAGTTCCCAGTACATTATGCTTTGCCCTGTGTAATTACCTTAACAAGCTCCACCTGTTTTTATTCTCAGAAGGGATACTCCCTGATATACAGCTGCATACCCCCTTCATAAATGCAGGTCCTAAATGAGCTTTTTTCTCTGTTCCCTCACCACAATCCAGATTCTTTTGGGGAGTTACCAGTACAGTAACCATACCAGGAAGTACTTAATTTATTAAGCTACTGCTTTTCTTAATCTCAGTGGAGATATTTACTGATAAACAGCAACCTACGCAGCATGTTCATGTCGTTCCTAAATGAGCTTTTATCTCTCTCCCCTCACCAGAAATCAGATTCTTCTGAGGGGTTCCCAGTACATTATCCTTTCCCCAGTGTAATTACCTTAACAAGCTCCTGCTGTTTTTATTCTCAGAGGTGATACTCCCTGATATACAGCTGCCTACCCCCTTCGTAAGTGCAGGTCCTAAATGAGCTTTCTTCTCTGTTCCCTCACCAAAATCCAGATTCTTTTGGGGAGTTACCAGTGCAGTAACCATACCAGGAAGTACTTACTTTATTAAGCTACTGCTTTTCTTAATCTCAGTGGAGATATTTACTGATAAACAGCTACCTATGCAACATGTTCATGTCGTTCCTAAATGAGCATTCGTGTCGTTCCTAAATGAGCTTTTATCTCTCTCCCCTCACCAAATATCAGATTCTTCTGAGGAGTTCCCAGTACATTATGCTTTGCCCTGTGTAATTACCTTAACAAGCTCCACCTGTTTTTATTCTCAGAAGGGATACTCCCTGATATACAGCTGCCTACCCCCTTCGTAAGTGCAGGTCCTAAATGAGCTTCTTTCTCTCTTCCCTCACCACAATCCAGATTCTTTTGGGGAGTTACCAGTACAGTAACCATACCAGGAAGTACTTAATTGATTAAGCTACTGCTTTTCTTAATCTCAGTGGAGATATTTACTGATAAACAGCTACTTACGCAGCATATTCATGTCGTTCCTAAAGGAGCTTTTATCTCTCTCCCCTCACCACAAATCAGATTCTTCTGAGGAGTTCCCGGTTCATTATCCTTTCCCCTGTGTAATTACCTTAACAAGCTCCAGCTGTTTTTATTCTCAGAAGGTTTACTACTTGATATACAACTGTCTACCCCCTTCGTAAATGCAGGTCCTAATTGAGCTTTTTTCTCTGTTCCCTCACCACAATCCAGATTCTTTTGGGGAGTTACTAGTACAGTAACCATACCAGGAAGTACTTAATTTATTAAGCTACTGTTTTTCTTAATCTCAGTGGAGATATTTACTGATAAACAGCTACCTACGCAGCATGTTCATGTCGTTCCTAAATGAGCTTTTATCTCTCTCCCCTCACCACAAATCAGATTCTTCTGAGGAGTTCCCGGTTCATTATCCTTTCCCCTGGGTAATTACCTTAACAAGCTCCAGCTGTTTTTTTTCTCAGAAGGTTTACTCCCTGATATACTGCTGCCTACCCCCTTCTTAAGTGCAGGTCATAAATGAGGTTTTTTCTCTGTTCCCTCACCACAATCCAGATTCTTTTGGGGAGTTACCAGTACAGTAAACATACCAGGAAGTACTTAATTTATTAAGCTACTGCTTTTCTTAATCTCAGTGGAGATATTTACTGATAAACAGCAACCTACGCAGCATGTTCATGTCGTTCCTAAATGAGCTTTTATCTCTCTCCCCTCACCACAAATCAGATTCATCTGAGGAGTTCCCAGGACATTATCCTTTCCCCTGTGTAATTACATTAATAAGCTCCAGCTGTTTTTATTCTCAGAAGGTTTACTCACTGATATACAGCTGCCTATCCCCTTCGTAAGTGCAGGTCCTAAATGAGCTTTTTTCTTTGTTCCCTCACCACAATCCAGATTCTTTTGGGGAGTTACCAGTACAGAAACCATACCAGGAAGTACTTAATTTATTAAGCTACTGCTTTCTTAATCTCAGTGGAGATATTTACTGATAAACAGCTACGTACGCAGCATGTTCATGTCGTTCCTAAATGAGCTTTTATCTCTCTCCCCTCACCACAAATCAGATTCTTCTGAGGAGTTCCCAGTACATTATCCTTTCCCCTGTGTAATTACCTTAACAAGCTCCAGCTGTTTTTATTCTCAGAAGGTTTACTCCCTGATATACAGCTGCCTACCCCCTTCGTAAGTTCAGGTCCTAAATGACCTTTTTTCTCTATTCCCTCAAACAATCCAGATTCATTTGGGGAGTTACCAGTACAGTAACCATACCAGGAATTACTTAATTTATTAAGCCACTGCTTTTCTTAATCTCAGTGGAGATAGTTACTGATAAACAGCTACCTACGCAGCATGTTCATATCGTTCCTAAATGAGCTTTTATCTCTCTCCCCTCACCACAAATCAGATTCTTCTGAGGACTTCCCATTACATTATCCTTTCCCCTTTGTAATTACCTTAACAAGCTCCAGCTGTTTTTATTCTCAGAAGGTTTACTCCCTGATATACTGCTGCCTCCACCCTTCGTAACTGCAGGTCCTAAATGAGCTTTTTTCTCTGTTCCCTCACCACAATGCAGATTCTTTTGGGGAGTTACCAGTACAGTAACCACACCAGGAAGTAATTAATTTATTAAGCTACTGCTTTTCTTAATCTCAGTGGAGATATTTACTGATAAACAGCTATGTACGCAGCATGTTCATGTCGTTCCTAAATGAGCTTTTATCTCTCTCCCCTCACCACAAATCAGATTCTTCTGAGGAGTTCCCAGTACATTATCCTTTCCCCTGTGTAATTACCTTAACAAGCTCCAGCTGTTTTTATTCTCAGAAGGTTTACTCCCTGATATACAGCTGCCTACCCCCTTCGTAAGTGCATGTCCTCAATGAGCTTTTTTCTCTGTTCCATCACCACAATCCAGATTCTTTTGGGGAGTTACCAGTACAGTAACCATTCCCGGAATTACTTATTTTATTAAGCTAACTGCTTTTCTTAATCTCAGTGGAGATATTTACTGATAAACAGCTACCTACGCAGCATGTTCATGTCGTTCCTAAATGAGCTTTTATCTCTCTCCCCTCACCACAAATCAGATTCTTCTGAGGTGTTCCCAGTACATTACCCTTTCCCCTGTGTAATTACCTTAACAAGCTCCAGCTGTTTTTATTCTCACAAGGTTTACTCCCTGATATACAGCTGCCTACCCCCTTCGTAAGTGCAAGTCCTAAATGAGCTTTTTTCTCTGTTCCCTCACCACAATCCATTTTCTTTTGGGGAGTTACCAGTACAGTAACCATACCAGGAAGTACTTAATTTATTAAGCTACTGCTTTCTTAATCTCAGTGGAGATATTTACTGATAAACAGCTACGTAGGCAGCATGTTCATGTCGTTCCTAAATGAGCTTTTATCTCTCTCCCCTCACCACAAATCAGATTCTTCTGAGGAATTCCCAGTACATTATCCTTTCCCCTGTGTAATTACCTTAACAAGCTCCAGCTGTTTTTATTCTCAGAAGGTTTACTCCCTGATATACAGCTGCCTACCCCCTTCGTAAGTGCAGGTCCTAAATGAGCTTTTTTCTCTGTTCCCTCACCACAATCCAGATTCTTTTGGGGAGTTACCAGTACAGTAACCATACCAAGAAGTACTTAATTTATTAAGCTACTGCTTTTCTTAATCTCATTGGAGATATTTACTGATATACAGCTACCTATGCAGCATGTTCATGTCGTTCCTAAATGAGTATATATCTCTCTCCACTCACCACAAATCAGATTCTTCTGAGGAGTTCCCAGTACATTATCCTTTCCCCTGTGTAATTACCTTAAAAAGCTCCAGCTGTTTTTATTCTCAGAAGGTTTACTCCCTGATATACAGCTGCCTACCCCCTTCGTAAGTGCATGTCCTTAATGAGCTTTTTTCTCTCTTCCCTCACCACAATCCAGATTCTTTTGGGGAGTTACCAGCACAGTAACCATACCAGGAATTACTTAATTTATTAAGCTACTGCTTTTCTTAATCTCAGTGGAGATATTTACTGATTAACAGCTACCTACGCAGCATGTTCATGTCGTTCCTAAATGAGCTTTTATCTCTTTCCCCTCACCACAAATCAGATTCTTCTGAGGAATTCCCAGTACATTATCCTTTCCACTGTGTAATTACCTTAACAAGCTCCAGCTGTTTTTTTTCTCAGAAGGTTTACTCCCTGATATACAGCTGCCTACCCCCTTCGTACGTTCAGGTCCTAAATGACCTTTTTTCTCTATTCCCTCAAACAATCCAGATTCATTTGGGGAGTTACCAGTACAGTAACCATACCAGGAATTACTTAATTTATTAAGCCACTGCTTTTCTTAATCTCAGTGGAGATAGTTACTGATAAACAGCTACCTACGCAGCATGTTCATATCGTTCCTAAATGAGCTTTTATCTCTCTCCCCTCAACACAAATCAGATTCCTCTGAGGACTTCCCATTACATTATCCTTTCCCCTGTGTAATTACCTTAACAAGCTCCAGCTGTTTTTATTCTCAGAAGGTTTACTCCCTGATATACTGCTGCCTCCACCCTTCGTAACTGCAGGTCCTAAATGAGCTTTTTTCTCTGTTCCCTCACCACAATGCAGATTCTTTTGGGGAGTTACCAGTACAGTAACCATACCAGGAAGTAATTAATTTATTAAGCTACTGCTTTTCTTAATCTCAGTGGAGATATTTACTGATAAACAGCAATGTACGCAGCATGTTCATGTCGTTCCTAAATGAGCTTTTATCTCTCTCCCCTCACCACAAATCAGATTCTTCTGAGGAGTTCCCAGTACATTATCCTTTCCCCTGTGTAATTACCTTAACAAGCTCCAGCTGTTTTTATTCTCAGAAGGTTTACTCCCTGATATACAGCTGCCTACCCCCTTCGTAAGTGCAGGTACTAAATGAGCTTTTTTCTCTGTTCCCTCACCACAATCCAGATTCTTTTGGGGAGTTACCAGTATAGTAACCATTCCAGGAAGTACTTAATTTATTAAGCTACTGCTTTTCTTAATCTCAGTGGAGATATTTACTGATTAACAGCTACCTACGCAGCATGTTCAAGTCGTTCCTAAATGAGCTTTTATCTCTTTCCCCTCACCACAAATCAGATTCTTCTGAGTAATTCCCAGTACATTATCCTTTCCCCTGTGTAATTACCTTAACAAGCTCCAGCTGTTTTTATTCTCAGAAGGTTTACTCCCTGATATACAGCTGCCTACCCCCTTCGTAAGTGCAGGTCATAAATGAGCTTTTTTCTCTGTTCCCTCACCACAATCCAGATTATTTTTGGGAGTTACCAGTACAGTAACCATACCAGGAATTACTTAATTTATTAAGCTACTGCTTTTCTTAATCTCAGTGTAGATATTTACTGATAAACAGCTACGTACGCAGCATGTTCATGTCGTTCCTATATGAGCTTTTATCTCTCTCCTCTCACCACAAATCAGATTCTTCTGAGGAGTTCCCAGTACATTATCCTTTCCCCTGTGTAATTTCCTTAA
Source organism: Perognathus longimembris pacificus (assembly GCF_023159225.1). Taxonomy (NCBI): domain Eukaryota; kingdom Metazoa; phylum Chordata; class Mammalia; order Rodentia; family Heteromyidae; genus Perognathus; species Perognathus longimembris. The sequence goes on along the minus strand of NW_025961354.1, from coordinate 28,682 downwards.
CAAGCTCCAGCTGTTTTTATTCTCAGAAGGTTTACTCCCTGATATACAACTGCCTACCCCCTTCGTAAGTGCATGTCCTCAATGAGCTTTTTTCTCTGTTCCATCACCACAATCCAGATTCTTTTGGGGAGTTACCAGTACAGTAACCATTCCAGGAATTACTTAATTTATTAAGCTAACTGCTTTTCTTAATCTCAGTGGAGATATTTACTGATAAACAGCTACCTACGCAGCATGTTCATGTCGTTCCTAAATGAGCTTTTATCTCTCTCCCCTCACCACAAATCAGATTCTTCTGAGGAGTTCCCAGTACATTACCCTTTCCCCTGTGTAATTACCTTAACAAGCTCCAGCTGTTTTTATTCTCACAAGGTTTACTCCCTGATATACAGCTGCCTACCCCCTTCGTAAGTGCAAGTCCTAAATGAGCTTTTTTCTCTGTTCCCTCACCACAATCCATTTTCTTTTGGGGAGTTACCAGTACAGTAACCATACCAGGAAGTACTTAATTTATTAAGCTACTGCTTTCTTAATCTCAGTGGAGATATTTACTGATAAACAGCTACGTAGGCAGCATGTTCATGTCGTTCCTAAATGAGCTTTTATCTCTCTACCCTCACCACAAATCAGATTCTTCTGAGGAATTCCCAGTACATTATCCTTTCCCCTGTGTAATTACCTTAACAAGCTCCAGCTGTTTTTATTCTCAGAAGGTTTACTCCCTGATATACAGCTGCCTACCCCCTTCGTAAGTGCACGTCCTAAATGAGCTTTTTTCTCTGTTCCCTCACCACAATCCAGATTCTTTTGGGGAGTTACCAGTACAGTAACCATACCAGGAAGTACTTAATTTATTAAGCTACTGCTTTTCTTAATCTCAGTGGAGAGATGTACTGATAAACAGCTACCTACGCAGCATGTTCATGTCGTTCCTAAATGAGCTTTTATCTATCTCCCCTCACCACAAATCAGATTCTTCTGAGGAGTTCCCAGTAAATTATCCTTTCCCCTGTGTAATTACCTTAACAAGCTCCAGCTGTTTTTATTCTCAGAAGGTTTACTCCCTGATATACAGCTGCCTAACCCCTTCGTAAGTGCAGGTCCTAAATGAGCTTTTTTCTCTGTTCCCTCACCACAATCCAGATTCTTTTGGGGAGTTACCAGTACAGTAACCATACCAAGAAGTACTTAAATTATTAAGCTACTGCTTTTCTTAATCTCATTGGAGATATTTACTGATAAACAGCTACCTATGCAGCATGTTCATGTCGTTCCTAAATGAGTATATATCTCTCTCCCCTCACCACAAATCAGATTCTTCTGAGGAGTTCCCAGTACATTATCCTTTCCCCTGTGTAATTACCTTAACCATCTCCAGGTGTTTTTATTCTCAGAAGGTTTACTCCCTGATATACAGCTGCCTACCCCCTTCGTAAGTGCATGTCCTTAATCAGCTTTTTTCTCTGTTCCCTCACCACAATCCAGATTCTTTTGGGGAGTTACCAGCACAGTAACCATACCAGGAATTACTTAATTTATTAAGCTACTGCTTTTCTTAATCTCAGTGGAGATATTTACTGATTAACAGCTACCTACGCAGCAAGTTCATGTCGTTCCTAAATGAGCTTGTATCTCTTTCCCCTCACCACAAATCAGATTCTTCTGAGGAGTTCCCAGTACATTATCCTTTCCACTGTGTAATTACCTTAACAAGCTCCAGGTGTTTTTATTCTCCGAAGGTTTACTCCCTGATATACAGCTGCATACCCCCTTCGTAAGTGCAGGTCCTAAATGAGCTTTTTTCTCTGTTCCCTCACCACAATCCAGATTCTTTTGGGGAGTTACCAGTACAGTAACCATACCAGGAATTACTTAATTTATTACGCTACTGCTTTTCTTAATCTCAGTGGAGTTATTTACTGATAAACAGCTACGTACGCAGCATGTTCATGTCGTTCTTATGAGCTTTTATCTCTCTCCTCTCACCACAAATCAGATTCTTCTGAGGAGTTCCCAGTACATTATCCTTTCCCCTGTGTAATTTCCTTAACAAGCTCCAGCTGTTTTTATTCTCAGAAAGTTTACTCCCTGATATACAGCTGCCTACCCCCTTCGTAAGTGCAGGTCCTAAATGAGCTTTTTTCTCTGTTCCCTCACCACAATCCAGATTCTTTTGGGGAGTTACCAGTACAGTAACCATACCAGGAAGTACTTAATTTATTAAGCTACTGCTTTCTTAATCTCAGTGGAGATATTTATTTATAAACAGCTACGTACGCAGCATGTTCATGTCGTTCCTAAATGAGCTATTATCTCTCTCCGCTCACCACAAATCAGATTCTTCTGAGGAATTCCCAGTACATTATCCTTTCCCCTGTGTAATTATCTTAACAAGCTCCAGCTGTTTTTATTCTCCGAAGGTTTACTCCCTGATATACAGCTGCCTACCCCCTTCGTAAGTGCACGTCCTAAATGAGCTTTTTTCTCTGTTCCCTCACCACAATCCAGATTCTTTTGGGGAGTTACCAGTACAGTAACCATACCAGGAATTACTTAATTTATTACGCTACTGCTTTTCTTAATCTCAGTGGAGATATTTACTGATAAACAGCTACGTACGCAGCATGTTCATGTCGTTCTTATGAGCTTTTATCTCTCTCCTCTCACCACAAATCAGATTCTTCTGAGGAGTTCCCAGTACATTATCCTTTCCCCTGTGTAATTTCCTTAACAAGCTCCAGCTGTTTTTATTCTCAGAAGGTTTACTCCCTGATATGCAGCTGCCTACCCCATTCGTAAGTGTAGGTCCTAAATGAGCTTTTTTCTCTGTTCCCTCACCACAATGCAGATTCTTTTGGGGAGTAACCAGTACAGTAACAGTACCAGGAATTCCTTAATTTATTAAGCTACTGCTTTTCTTAATCTCAGTGGAGATATTTACTGATAAAGAGCTACGTACGCAGCATGTTCATGTCGTTCCTAAATGAGCTTTTATCTCTCTCTCCTCACCACAAATCAGATTCTTCTGAGGAGTTCCCGGTACATTATCCTTTCCCCTGTGTAATTACCTTAACAAGCTCCAGCTGTTTTTATTCTCAGAAGGTTTACTCCCTGACATACAGCTGCCTAACCCCTTCCTAAGTGCAGGTCCTAAATGAGCGTTTTTCTCTGTTCCCTCACCACTATCCAGATTCTTTTGGGGAGTTACCAGTACAGTAACCATACCAGGAAGTACTTAATTTATTAAGCTACTGCTTTTCTTAATCTCAGTGGAGATATTTACTGATAAACAGCTACCTACGCAGCATGTTCATGTCGTTCCTGAATGAGCTTTTATCTCTCTCCCCTCACCACAAATCAGATTCTTCTGAGGAGTTCCCAGTACATTATCCTTTCCCCTTTGTAATTACCTTAACAATCTCCAGCTGTTTTTATTCTCAGAAGGTTTAGTCCCTGATATACAGCTGCCTACCCCCTTCGTAAGTGCAGGTCCTAAATGAGCTTTTTTCTCTGTTCCCTCACCACAATCCAGATTCTTTTGGGGAGTTACCAGTACAGTAACCATACCAGGAAGTACTTAATTTATTAAGCTACTGCTTTTCTTAATCTCAGTGGAGATATTTACTGATAAACAGCTACGTACGCAGCATGTTCATGTCGTTCTTATGAGCTTTTATCTCTCTCCTCTCACCACAAATCAGATTCTTCTGAGGAGTTCCCAGTACATTATCCTTTCCCTGTGTAATTTCCTTAACAAGCTCCAGCTGTTTTTATTCTCAGAAGGTTTACTCCCTGATATACAGCTGCCTACCCCCTTCGTAAGTGCAGGTCCTAAATGAGCGTTTTTCTCTGTTCCCTCACCACTATCCAGATTCTTTTGGGGAGTTACCAGTACAGTAACCATACCAGGAAGGACTTAATTTATTAAGCTACTGCTTTTCTTAATCTCAGTGGAGATATTTACTGATAAACAGCTACCTACGCAGCATGTTCATGTCGTTCCTGAATGAGCTTTTATCTCTCTCCCCTCACCACAAATCAGATTCTTCTGAGGAGTTCCCAGTACATTATCCTTTCCCCTGTGTAATTACCTTCTCAAGCTCCAGCTGTTTTTATTCTCAGAAGGTTTACTCCCTGATATACAGCTGCCTACCCCCTTCGTAAGTGCATGTCCTTAATGAGCTTTTTTCTCTCTTCCCTCACCACAATCCAGATTCTTTTGGGGAGTTACCAGCACAGTAACCATACCAGGAATTACTTAATTTATTAAGCTACTGCTTTTCTTAATCTCAGTGGAGATATTTACTGATTAACAGCTACCTACGCAGCATGTTCATGTCGTTCCTAAATGAGCTTTTATCTCTTTCCCCTCACCACAAATCAGATTCTTCTGAGGAATTCCCAGTACATTATCCTTTCCACTGTGTAATTACCTTAACAAGCTCCAGCTGTTTTTTTTCTCAGAAGGTTTACTCCCTGATATACAGCTGCCTACCCCCTTCGTAAGTGCAGGTCCTAAATGAGCTTTTTTCTCTGTTCCCTCACCACAATCCAGATTCTTTTGGGGAGTTACCAGTACAGTAACCATACCAGGAATTACTTAGTTTATTACGCTACTGCTTTTCTTAATCTCAGTGGAGATATTTACTGATAAACAGCTACGTACGCAGCATGTTCATGTCGTTCTTATGAGCTTTTATCTCTCTCCTCTCACCACAAATCAGATTCTTCTGAGGAGTTCCCAGTACATTATCCTTTCCCTGTGTAATTTCCTTAACAAGCTCCAGCTGTTTTTATTCTCAGAAGGTTTACTCCCTGATATACAGCTGCCTACCCCCTTCGTAAGTGCAGGTCCTAAATGAGCGTTTTTCTCTGTTCCCTCACCACTATCCAGATTCTTTTGGGGAGTTACCAGTACAGTAACCATACCAGGAAGTACTTAATTTATTAAGCTACTGCTTTTCTTAATCTCAGTGGAGATATTTACTGATAAACAGCTACCTACGCAGCATGTTCATGTCGTTCCTGAATGAGCTTTTATCTCTCTCCCCTCACCACAAATCAGATTCTTCTGAGGAGTTCCCAGTACATTATCCTTTCCCCTGTGTAATTACCTTAACAATCTCCAGCTGTTATTATTCTCAGAAGGTTTACTCCCTGATATACAGCTGCCTACCCCCTTCGTAAGTGCAGGTCCTAAATGAGCTTTTTTCTCTGTTCCCTCACCACAATCCAGATTCTTTCGGGGAGTTACCAGTACAGTAACCATACCAGGAAGTACTTAATTTATTAAGCTACTGCTTTTCTTAATTTCAGTAGAGATATTTACTGATAAACAGCAACCTACGCAGCATGTTCATGTCGTTCCTAAATGAGCTTTTATCTCTCTCCCCTCACCACAAATCAGATTCTTCTGAGGTGTTCCCAGGAAATTATCCTTTCCCCTGTGTAATTTCCTTAACAAGCTCCAGCTGTTTTTATTCTCAGAAGGTTTACTCCCTGATATACAACTGCCTACCCCCTTCGTTAGTGCAGTTCCTCAATGAACTTTTTTCTCTATTCCCTCACCACAATCCAGATTCATTTGGGGAGTTACCAGTACAGTAACCATACCAGGAATTACTTAATTAATTAAGCTACTGCTTTTCTTAATCTCAGTGGAGATATTTACTGATAAACAGCTATGTACGCAGCATGTTCATGTCGTTCCTAAATGAGCTTTTATCTCTCTCCCCTCACCACAAATCAGATTCTTCTGAGGAGTTCCCAGTACATTATCCTTTCCCCTGTGTAATTACCTTAACAAGCTCCAGCTGTTTTTATTCTCAGAAGGTTTACTCCCTGATATACAGCTGCCTACCCCCTTCGTAAGTGCAGGTCCTAAATGAGCATTTTTCTCTGTTCCCTCACCACTATCCAGAGTCTTTTGGGGAGTTACCAGTACAGTAACCATACCAGGAAGTACTTAATTTATTAAGCTACTGCTTTTCTTAATCTCAGTGGAGATATTTACTGATAAACAGCTACCTACGCAGCATGTTCATGTCGTTCCTGAATGAGCTTTTATCTCTCTCCCCTCACCACAAATCAGATTCTTCTGAGGAGTTCCCAGTACATTATACTTTCCCCTGTGTAATTACCTTAACAAGCTCCAGCTGTTTTTATTCTCACAAGGTTTACTACCTGATATACAGCTGCCTACCCCCTTCGTAAGTTCAGGTCCTAAATGAAGTTTTTTCCCTGTTCCCTACACCACAATCCAGATACATTTGGGGAGTTACCAGTACAGTAACCATACCAGGAATTACTTAATTTATTAAGCTACAGCTTTTCTTAATCTCAGTGGAGATATTTACTGATAAACAGCTACGTACGCAGCATGTTCATGTCGTTCCTAAATGAGCTTTTATCTCTCTCCCCTCACCACAAATCAGATTCTTCTGAGGAGTTCCCAGTACATTATCCTTTCCCCTGTGTAATTACCTTAACAAGCTCCAGCTCTTTTTATTCTCAGAGGGTTTACTCCCTGATATACAGCTGCCTACCCCCTTCGTAAGTGCAGGTCCTAAATGACCTTTTTTCTCTGTTCCCTCACCAAAATCCAGATTCTTTTGGGGAGTTACCAGTACAGTAACCATACCAGGAAGTACTTAATTTATTAAGCTACTGCTTTCTTAATCTCAGTGTAGATATTTACTGATAAACAGCTACGTCCGCAGCATGTTATTGTCGTTCCTAAATGAGCTTTTATCTCTCTCCCCTCACCACAAATCAGATTCTTCTGAGGAGTTCCCAGTACATTACCCTTTCCCCTGTGTAATTACCTTAACAAGCTCCAGCTGTTTTTATTCTCAGAAGGTTTACTCCCTGATATACAGCTGCCTACCCCCTTCGTAAGTGCAGGTCCTAAATGAGCGTTTTTCTCTGTTCCCTCACCACTCTCCAGATTCTTTTGGGGAGTTACCAGTACAGTAACCATACCAGGAAATACTTAATTGATTAAGCTACTGCTTTTCTTAATCTCAGTGGAGATATTTACTGATAAACAGCTACCTACGCAGCATGTTCATGTCGTTCCTGAATGAGCTTTTATCTCTCTCCCCTCACCACAAATCAGATTCTTATGAGGAGTTCCCAGTCCATTATCCTTTCCCCTGTGTAATTACCTTAACAATCTCCACCTGTTTTTATTCTCAGAAGGTTTACTCCCTGATATACAGCTGCCTAACTCCTTCGTAAGTGCAGGTCCTAAATGAGCTTTTTTCTCTGTTCCCTCACCACAATCCGGATTCTTTTGGGGACTTACCAGTACAGTAAGCATACCAGGAAGTACTTAATTTTTTAGCTACTGCTTTTCTTAATTTCAGTGGAGATATTTACTGATAAACAGCTACGTACGCAGCATGTTCATGTCGTTCCTAAATGAGCTTTTATCTCTCTCCCCTCACCACAAATCAGATTCTTCTGAGGAGTTCCCAGTACATTATCCTTTCCCCTGTGTAATTACCTTAACAAGCTCCAGCTCTTTTTATTCTCAGAGGGTTTACTCCCTGATATACAGCTGCCTACCCCCTTCGTAAGTGCAGGTCCTAAATGACCTTTTTTCTCTGTTCCCTCACCAAAATCCAGATTCTTTTGGGGAGTTACCAGTACAGTAAGCATACCAGGAAGTACTTAATTTATTAGCTACTGCTTTTCTTAATTTTAGTGGAGATATTTACTGATAAACAGCTACCTACGCAGCATGTTCATGTCGTTCATAAATGAGCTTTTATCTCTCTCCCCTCACCACATATCAGATTCTTCTGAGGAGTTCCCAGGACATTATCCTTTCCCCTGTGTAATTTCCTTAACAAGCTCCAGCTGTTTTTATTCTCAGAAGGTTTACTCCCTGATATACAACTGCCTACCCCCTTCGTAAGTGCAGTTCCTCAATGAGCTTTTTTCTCTGTTCCCTCACCACAATCCAGATTCTTTGGGGAGTTACCAGTACAGTAACCATACCAGGAATTACTTAATTTATTAAGCTACTGCTTTTCTTAATCTCAGTGGAGATATTTACTTATAAACAGCTACGTATGCAGCATGTTCATGTCGTTCCTACATGAGCTTTTATCTCTCTCCCCTCACCACTAATCAGATTCTTTTGAGGAGTTCCCAGTACATTATCCTTTCCCCTGTGTAATTACCTTAACAAGCTCCAGCTGTTTTTATTCTGAGAAGGTTTACTCCCTGATATACAGCTGCCTACCCCCTTCGTAAGTGCAGGTCCTAAATGAGCTTTTTACTCTGTTCCCTCACCACAATCCAGATTCTTTTGGGGATTTACCTGTACAATAACCATACCAGGAAATACTTAATTTATTAAGCTACTGCTTTTCCTAATCTCAGTGGAGATATTTACTGATAAACAGCTACCAACGCAGCATGTTCATGTCGTTCCTAAATGAGCTTTTATCTCTCTCCCCTCACCACATATCAGATTGTTCTGAGGAGTTCCCAGTACATTATCCTTTCCCCTGTGTAATTACCTTAACAAGCTCCATCTGTTTTTATTCTCAGAAGGTTTACGCCCTGATATACAGCTGCCTACCCCCTTCGTAAGTGCAGGTCCTAAATGAGCTTTTTTCTCTGTTCCCTCACCACAATCCAGATTCTTTTGGGGAGTTACCGGTACAGTAACCATACCAGGAAGTACTAAATTTATTAAGCTACTGCTTTTCCTAATCTCAGTGGAGATATTTACTGATAAACAGCTACCTACGCAGCATGTTAATGTCTTTCCTAAATGAGCTTTTATCTCTCTCCCCTCACCACAATCCAGATTCTCTTGGGGAGTTACCAGTACAGTATCCATACCTGGAAGTACTTAATTTATTAAGCTACTGCTTTTCTTAATCTCAGTGGAGATATTTACTGATAAACAGCTACCTACGCAGCATGTTCATGTCGTTCCTACATGAGCTTTTATCTCTCTCCCCTCACGACAAATCAGATTCTTCTGAGGAGTTCCCAGTACATTATCCTTTCCCCTGTGTAATTACCTTAACAAGCTCCAGCTGTTTTTATTCTCAGAAGGTTACTCCCTGATATACAGCTGCCTACCCCCTTCGTAAGTGCAGGTCCTAAATGAGCTTTTTTCTCTGTTCCCTCACCACAATCCAGATTCTTTTGGGGAGTTACCAGTACAGTAACCATACCAGGAAGTACTTAATTTATTAAGGTACTGCTTTTCTTAATCTCAGTGGAGTTATTTACTGATAAACAGCTACCTACGCAGCATGTTCACGTCGTTCCTAAATGAGCTTTTTTCTCTGTTCCCTCACGACAATCCAGATTCTTTTGGGGAGTTACCAGTAAAGTATCCATACCAGGAAGTACTTAATTTATTAAGCTACTGCTTTTCTTAATCTCAGTGGAGATATTTACTGATAAACAGGTACGTATGCAGCATGTTGATGTCGTTCCTAAATGAGCTTTCATCTCTCTCCCCTCACCACAAATCAGATTCTTCTGAGGAGTTCCCAGTACATTATCCTTTCCCCTGTGTAATTACCTTAACAAGCTCCAGCTGTTTTTATTCTCAGAAGGTTTATTCCCTGATATACAGCTACCTACCCCCTTCGTAAGTGCAGGTCTTAAATGAGCTTTTTTCTCTGTTCCCTCACCACAATCCAGATTCTTTTGGGGAGTTACCAGTAGAGTAACCATACCAGGAAGTACTTCATTTATTAATCTACTGCTTTTCTTAATCTCAGTGGAGATACTTACTGATGAACAGCTACGTATGCAGCATGTTCATGTCGTTCCTAAATGAGCTTTTATCTCTCTCCCCTCACCACAAATCAGATTCTTCTGAGGAGTTCCCAGTACATTATCCTTTCCCCTGTGTAATTACCTTAACAAGCTCCAGCCGTTTTTATTCTCAGAAGGTTTACTCCCTGATAAACAGCTGCCTACCCCCTTCGTAAGTGCCGGTCCTAAATGAGCTTTTTTCTCTGTTCCCTCACCACAATCCAGATTCTTTTGGGCAGTTACCAGTACAGTAACCATACCAGGAAGTACTTAATTTATTAAGCTACTGCTTTTCTTAATTCCAGTGGAGATATTTTCTGATAAACAGCTACCTACGCAGCATATTCATTTCGTTCCTAAATGAACTTTTATCTCTCTCCCCTCACCACAAATCAGATTTTTCTGAGGAGTACGCAGTACATTATCCTTTCTCCTGTGTAATTACCTTAACAAGTTACACCTGTTTTTATTCTCAGAAGGGATACTCCCTGATATACAGCTGCCAACCCCCTTAGTAAGTGCAGGTCCTAACTGAGCTATTTTCTCTGTTCCCTCACCATAATCCAGATTCTTTTGGGGAGTTAACAGTACAGTAACCATACCAGGAAGTACTTAATTTATTAAGATACTGCTTTTCTTAATCTCAGTGGAGATATTTACTGATAAACAGCTACCTACGCAGCATGTTCATGTCGTTCCTAAATGAGCTTTTATATCTCTCCCCTCACCACAAATTAGATTCTTCTGAGTAGTTCCCAGTACATTATCCTTTCCCCTGTGTAATTACCTTAACAAGCTCCAGCTGTTTTTATTCTCAGAAGGTTTACTCCCAGATATACAGCAGCCTACCCACTTCGTAAGTGCAGGTCCTAAATTTGCTTTTTTCTCTGTTCCCTCACCACATTCCAGATTCTTTTGGGGAGTTAAAAGTACAGTAACCACACCAGGAAGTGCTTAATTTATTAAGCTACTGCGTTTCTTAATCTCAGTGTAGATATTTACTGATAAACAGCTACCTACGCAGCATGTTCATGTCGTTCCTAAATGAGCTTTTATCTCTCTCCCCTCACGACAAATCAGATTCTTCTGATGAGTTCCCAGACATTATCCATTCACCTGTGTAATTACCTTAACAAGCTCCAGCTGTTTTTATTCTCAGAATGTTTACTCCCTGAAATACAACTGCCTACCCCCTTCGTAAGTGCAGGTCCTAAATGAGCTTTTTTCTCTGTTCCCTCACCACAATTGAGATTCTTTTGGGGAGTTACCAGTACAGTAACCATACCAGGAAGTACTTAATTTATTAAGCTACTGCTTTTCTTAATCTCAGTGGAGATATTTACTTATAAACAGCTACGTATGCAGCATGTTCATGTCGTTCCTACATGAGCTTTTATCTCTCTCCCCTCACCACTAATCAGATTCTTCTGAGGAGTTCCCAGTACATTATCCTTTCCCCTGTGTAATTACCTTAACAAGCTCCAGCTGTTTTTATTCTGAGAAGGTTTACTCCCTGATATACAGCTGCCTACCCCCTTCGTAAGTGCAGGTCCTAAATGAGCTTTTTACTCTGTTCCCTCACCACAATCCAGATTCTTTTGGGGATTTACCAGTACAATAACCATACCAGGAAATACTTAATTTATTAAGCTACTGCTTTTCCTAATCTCAGTGGAGATATTTACTGATAAACAGCTACCAACGCAGCATGTTCATGTCGTTCCTAAATGAGCTTTTATCTCTCTCCCCTCACCACATATCAGATTGTTCTGAGGAGTTCCCAGTACATTATCCTTTCCCCTGTGTAATTACCTTAACAAGCTCCATCTGTTTTTATTCTCAGAAGGTTTACGCCCTGATATACAGCTGCCTACCCCCTTCGTAAGTGCAGGTCCTAAATGAGCTTTTTTCTCTGTTCCCTCACCACAATCCAGATTCTTTTGGGGAGTTACCGGTACAGTAACCATACCAGGAAGTACTTAATTTATTAAGCTACTGCTTTTCCTAATCTCAGTGGAGATATTTACTGATAAACAGCTACCTACGCAGCATGTTCATGTCTTTCCTAAATGAGATTTTATCTCTCTCCCCTCACCACAATCCAGATTCTCTTGGGGAGTTACCAGTACAGTATCCATACCTGGAAGTACTTAATTTATTAAGCTACTGCTTTTCTTAATCTCAGTGGAGATATTTACTGATAAACAGCTACCTACGCAACATGTTCATGTCGTTCCTACATGAGCTTTTATCTCTCTCCCCTCACGACAAATCAGATTCTTCTGAGGAGTTCCCAGTACATTATCCTTTCCCCTGTGTAATTACCTTAACAAGCTCCAGCTGTTTTTATTCTCAGAAGGTTACTCCCTGATATACAGCTGCCTACCCCCTTCGTAAGTGCAGGTCCTAAATGAGCTTTTTTCTCTGTTCCCTCACCACAATCCAGATTCTTTTGGGGAGTTACCAGTACAGTAACCATACCAGGAAGTACTTAATTTATTAAGGTACTGCTTTTCTTAATCTCAGTGGAGTTATTTACTGATAAACAGCTACCTACGCAGCATGTTCACGTCGTTCCTAAATGAGCTTTTTTCTCTGTTCCCTCACGACAATCCAGATTCTTTTGGGGAGTTACCAGTAAAGTATCCATACCAGGAAGTACTTAATTTATTAAGCTACTGCTTTTCTTAATCTCAGTGGAGATATTTACTGATAAACAGGTACGTATGCAGCATGTTCATGTCGTTCCTAAATGAGCTTTCATCTCTCTCCCCTCACCACAAATCAGATTCTTCTGAGGAGTTCCCAGTACATTATCCTTTCCCCTGTGTAATTACCTTAACAAGCTCCAGCTGTTTTTATTCTCAGAAGTTTTATTCCCTGATATACAGCTACCTACCCCCTTCGTAAGTGCAGGTCTTAAATGAGCTTTTTTCTCTGTTCCCTCACCACAATCCAGATTCTTTTGGGGAGTTACCAGTAGAGTAACCATACCAGGAAGTACTTCATTTATTAATCTACTGCTTTTCTTAATCTCAGTGGAGATACTTACTGATGAACAGCTACGTATGCAGCATGTTCATGTCGTTCCTAAATGAGCTTTTATCTCTCTCCCCTCACCACAAATCAGATTCTTCTGAGGAGTTCCCAGTACATTATCCTTTCCCCTGTGTAATTACCTTAACAAGCTCCAGCCGTTTTTATTCTCAGAAGGTTTACTCCCTGATAAACAGCTGCCTACCCCCTTCGTAAGTGCCGGTCCTAAATGAGCTTTTTTCTCTGTTCCCTCACCACAATCCAGATTCTTTTGGGCAGTTACCAGTACAGTAACCATACCAGGAAGTACTTAATTTATTAAGCTACTGCTTTTCTTAATTCCAGTGGAGATATTTTCTGATAAACAGCTACCTACGCAGCATATTCATTTCGTTCCTAAATGAGCTTTTATCTCTCTCCCCTCACCACAAATCAGATTTTTCTGAGGAGTACGCAGTACATTATCCTTTCTCCTGTGTAATTACCTTAACAAGTTACACCTGTTTTTATTCTCAGAAGGGATACTCCCTGATATACAGCTGCCAACCCCCTTAGTAAGTGCAGGTCCTAACTGAGCTATTTTCTCTGTTCCCTCACCATAATCCAGATTCTTTTGGGGAGTTACCAGTACAGTAACCATACCAGGAAGTACTTAATTTATTAAGCTACAGCTTTTCTTAATCTCAGTGGAGATATTTACTGATAAACAGCTACCTACGCAGCATGTTCATGTCGTTCCTGAATGAGCTTTTATCTCTCTCCCCTCACCACAAATCAGATTCTTCTGAGGAGTTCCCAGTACATTATCCTTTCCCCTGTCTAATTACCTTAACAAGCTCCAGCTGTTTTTATTCTCACAAGGTTTACTACCTGATATACAGCTGCCTACCCCCTTCGTAAGTTCAGGTCCTAAATGAAGTTTTTTCCCTGTTCCCTACACCACAATCCAGATACATTTGGGGAGTTACCAGTACAGTAACCATACCAGGAATTACTTAATTTATTAAGCTACAGCTTTTCTTAATCTCAGTGGAGATATTTACTGATAAACAGCTACGTACGCAGCATGTTCATGTCGTTCCTAAATGAGCTTTTATCTCTCTCCCCTCACCACAAATCAGATTCTTCTGAGGAGTTCCCAGTACATTATCCTTTCCCCTGTGTAATTACCTTAACAAGCTCCAGCTCTTTTTATTCTCAGAGGGTTTACTCCCTGATATACAGCTGCCTACCCCCTTCGTAAGTGCAGGTCCTAAATGACCTTTTTTCTCTGTTCCCTCACCAAAATCCAGATTCTTTTGGGGAGTTACCAGTACAGTAACCATACCAGGAAGTACTTAATTTATTAAGCTACTGCTTTCTTAATCTCAGTGTAGATATTTACTGATAAACAGCTACGTCCGCAGCATGTTATTGTCGTTCCTAAATGAGCTTTTATCTCTCTCCCCTCACCACAAATCAGATTCTTCTGAGGAGTTCCCAGTACATTACCCTTTCCCCTGTGTAATTACCTTAACAAGCTCCAGCTGTTTTTATTCTCAGAAGGTTTACTCCCTGATATACAGCTGCCTACCCCCTTCGTAAGTGCAGGTCCTAAATGAGCGTTTTTCTCTGTTCCCTCACCACTCTCCAGATTCTTTTGGGGAGTTACCAGTACAGTAACCATTCCAGGAAATACTTAATTGATTAAGCTACTGCTTTTCTTAATCTCAGTGGAGATATTTACTGATAAACAGCTACCTACGCAGCATGTTCATGTCGTTCCTGAATGAGCTTTTATCTCTCTCCCTCACCACAAATCACATTCTTCTGAGGAGTTCCCAGTCCATTATCCTTTCCCCTGTGTAATTACCTTAACAATCTCCACCTGTTTTTATTCTCAGAAGGTTTACTCCCTGATATACAGCTGCCTACCCCTTCGTAAGTGCAGGTCCTAAATGACCTTTTTTCTCTGTTCCCTCACCAAAATCCAGATTCTTTTTGGGAGTTACCAGTACAGTAAGCATACCAGGAAGTACTTAATTTATTAGCTACTGCTTTTCTTAATTTCAGTGGAGATATTTACTGATAAACAGCTACCTACGCAGCATGTTCATGTCGTTCATAAATGAGCTTTTATCTCTCTCCCCTCACCACATATCAGATTCTTCTGAGGAGTTCCCAGGACATTATCCTTTCCCCTGTGTAATTTCCTTAACAAGCTCCAGCTGTTTTTATTCTCAGAAGGTTTACTCCCTGATATACAACTGCCTACCCACTTCGTAAGTGCAGTTCCTCAATGAGCTTTTTTCTCTGTTCCCTCACCACAACCCAGATTCTTTTGGGGAGTTACCAGTACAGTAACCATACCAGGAATTACTTAATTTATTAAGCTACTGCTTTTCTTAATCTCAGTGGAGATATTTACTTATAAACAGCTACGTATGCAGCATGTTCATGTCGTTCCTACATGAGCTTTTATCTCTCTCCCCTCACCACTAATCAGATTCTTCTGAGGAGTTCCCAGTACATTATCCTTTCCCCTGTGTAATTACCTTAACAAGCTACAGCTGTTTTTATTCTGAGAAGGTTTACTCCCTGATATACAGCTGCCTACCCCCTTCGTAAGTGCAGGTCCTAAATGAGCTTTTTACTCTGTTCCCTCACCACAATCCAGATTCTTTTGGGGATTTACCAGTACAATAACCATACCAGGAAATACTTAATTTATTAAGCTACTGCTTTTCCTAATCTCAGTGGAGATATTTACTGATAAACAGCTACCAACGCAGCATGTTCATGTCGTTCCTAAATGAGCTTTTATCTCTCTCCCCTCACCACATATCACAATGTTCTGAGGAGTTCCCAGTACATTATCCTTTCCCCTGTGTAATTACCTTAACAAGCTCCATCTGTTTTTATTCTCAGAAGGTTTACGCCCTGATATACAGCTGCCTACCCCCTTCGTAAGTGCAGGTCCTAAATGAGCTTTTTTCTCTGTTCCCTCACCACAATCCAGATTCTTTTGGGGAGTTACCGGTACAGTAACCATACCAGGAAGTACTTAATTTATTAAGCTACTGCTTTTCCTAATCTCAGTGGAGATATTTACTGATAAACAGCTACCTACGCAGCATGTTCATGTCTTTCCTAAATGAGCTTTTATCTCTCTCCCCTCACCACAATCCAGATTCTCTTGGGGAGTTACCAGTACAGTATCCATACCTGGAAGTACTTAATTTATTAAGCTACTGCTTTTCTTAATCTCAGTGGAGATATTTACTGATAAACAGCTACCTACGCAGCATGTTCATGTCGTTCCTACATGAGCTTTTATCTCTCTCCCCTCACGACAAATCAGATTCTTCTGAGGAGTTCCCAGTACATTATCCTTTCCCCTGTGTAATTACCTTAACAAGCTCCAGCTGTTTTTATTCTCAGAAGGTTACTCCCTGATATACTACTGCCTACCGCCTTCGTAAATGCAGGTCCTAAATGAGCTTTTTTCTCTGTTCCCTCACCACAATCCAGATTCTTTTGGGGAGTTACCAGTACAGTAACCATACCAGGAAGTACTTAATTTATTAAGGTACTGCTTTTCTTAATCTCAGTGGAGTTATTTACTGATAAACAGCTACCTACGCAGCATGTTCACGTCGTTCCTAAATGAGCTTTTTTCTCTGTTCCCTCACGACAATCCAGATTCTTTTGGGGAGTTACCAGTAAAGTATCCATACCAGGAAGTACTTAATTTATTAAGCTACTGCTTTTCTTAATCTCAGTGGAGATATTTACTGATAAACAGCTACGTATGCAGCATGTTCATGTCGTTCCTAAATGAGCTTTTATCTCTCTCCCCTCACCACAAATCAGATTCTTCTGAGGAGTTCCCAGTACATTATCCTTTCCCCTGTGTAATTACCTTAACAAGCTCCAGCCGTTTTTATTCTCAGAAGGTTTACTCCCTGATAAACAGCTGCCTACCCCCTTCGTAAGTGCCGGTCCTAAATGAGCTTTTTTCTCTGTTCCCTCACCACAATCCAGATTCTTTTGGGCAGTTACCAGTACAGTAACCATACCAGGAAGTACTTAATTTATTAAGCTACTGCTTTTCTTAATTCCAGTGGAGATATTTTCTGATAAACAGCTACCTACGCAGCATATTCATTTCGTTCCTAAATGAGCTTTTATCTCTCTCCCCTCACCACAAATCAGATTTTTCTGAGGAGTACGCAGTACATTATCCTTTCTCCTGTGTAATTACCTTAAGAAGTTACACCTGTTTTTATTCTCAGAAGGGATACTCCCTGATATACAGCTGCCAACCCCCTTAGTAAGTGCAGGTCCTAACTGAGCTATTTTCTCTGTTCCCTCACCATAATCCAGATTCTTTTGGGGAGTTAACAGTACAGTAACCATACCAGGAAGTACTTAATTTATTAAGCTACTGCTTTTCTTAATCTCAGTGGAGATATTTACTGATAAACAGCTACCTACGCAGCATGTTCATGTCGTTCCTAAATGAGCTTTTATATCTCTCACCTCACCACAAATTAGATTCTTCTGAGTAGTTCCCAGTACATTATCCTTTCCCCTGTGTAATTACCTTAACAAGCTCCAGCTGTTTTTATTCTCAGAAGGTTTACTCCCAGATATACAGCAGCCTACCCACTTCGTAAGTGCAGGTCCTAAATTTGCTTTTTTCTCTGTTCCCTCACCACATTCCAGATTCTTTTGGGGAGTTAAAAGTACAGTAACCATACCAGGAAGTGCTTAATTTATTAAGCTACTGCGTTTCTTAATCTCAGTGTAGATATTTACTGATAAACAGCTACCTACGCAGCATGTTCATGTCGTTCCTAAATGAGCTTTTATCTCTCTCCCCTCACGACAAATCAGATTCTTCTGATGAGTTCCCAGACATTATCCTTTCACCTGTGTAATTACCTTAACAAGCTCCAGCTGTTTTTATTCTCAGAATGTTTACTCCCTGAAATACAACTGCCTACCCCCTTCGTAAGTGCAGGTCCTAAATGAGCTTTTTTCTCTGTTCCCTCACCACAATTGAGATTCTTTTGGGGAGTTACCAGTACAGTAACCATACCAGGAAGTACTTAATTTATTAAGCTACTGCTTTTCTTAATTCCAGTGGAGATATTTTCTGATAAACAGCTACCTACGCAGCATATTCATTTCGTTCCTAAATGAGCTTTTATCTCTCTCCCCTCACCACAAATCAGATTTTTCTGAGGAGTACGCAGTACATTATCCTTTCTCCTGTGTAATTACCTTAACAAGTTACACCTGTTTTTATTCTCAGAAGGGATACTCCCTGATATACAGCTGCCAACCCCCTTAGTAAGTGCAGGTCCTAACTGAGCTATTTTCTCTGTTCCCTCACCATAATCCAGATTCTTTTGGGGAGTTAACAGTACAGTAACCATACCAGGAAGTACTTAATTTATTAAGATACTGCTTTTCTTAATCTCAGTGGAGATATTTACTGATAAACAGCTACCTACGCAGCATGTTCATGTCGTTCCTAAATGAGCTTTTATATCTCTCCCCTCACCACAAATTAGATACTTCTGAGTAGTTCCCAGTACATTATCCTTTCCCCTGTGTAATTACCTTAACAAGCTCCAGCTGTTTTTATTCTCAGAATGTTTACTCCCAGATATACAGCAGCCTACCCACTTCGTAAGTGCAGGTCCTAAATTTGCTTTTTTCTCTGTTCCCTCACCACATTCCAGATTCTTTTGGGGAGTTAAAAGTACAGTAACCATACCAGGAAGTGCTTAATTTATTAAGCTACTGCGTTTCTTAATCTCAGTGTAGATATTTACTGATAAACAGCTACCTACGCAGCATGTTCATGTCGTTCCTAAATGAGCTTTTATCTCTCTCCCCTCACGACAAATCAGATTCTTCTGATGAGTTCCCAGACATTATCCTTTCACCTGTGTAATTACCTTAACAAGCTCCAGCTGTTTTTATTCTCAGAATGTTTACACCCTGAAATACAACTGCCTACCCCCTTCGTAAGTGCAGGTCCTAAATGAGCTTTTTTCTCTGTTCCCTCACCACAATTGAGATTCTTTTGGGGAGTTACCAGTACAGTAACCATACCAGGAAGTACTTAATTTATTAAGCTACTGCTTTTCTTAATCTCAGTGGAGATATTTACTTATAAACAGCTACGTATGCAGCATGTTCATGTCGTTCCTACATGAGCTTTTATCACTCTCCCCTCACCACTGATCAGATTCTTCTGAGGAGTTCCCAGTACATTATCCTTTCCCCTGTGTAATTACCTTAACAAGCTCCAGCTGTTTTTATTCTGAGAAGGTTTACTTCCTGATATACAGCTGCCTACCCCCTTCGTAAGTGCAGGTCCTAAATGAGCTTTTTACTCTGTTCCCTCACCACAATCCAGATTCTTTTGGGGATTTACCAGTACAATAACCATACCAGGAAATACTTAATTTATTAAGCTACTGCTTTTCCTAATCTCAGTAGAGATATTTACTGATAAACAGCTACCAACGCAGCATGTTCATGTCGTTCCTAAATGAGCTTTTATCTCTCTCCCCTCACCACATATCAGATTGTTCTGAGGAGTTCCCAGTACATTATCCTTTCCCCTGTGTAATTACCTTAACAAGCTCCATCTGTTTTTATTCTCAGAAGGTTTACGCCCTGATATACAGCTGCCTACCCCCTTCGTAAGTGCAGGTCCTAAATGAGCTTTTTTCTCTGTTCCCTCACCACAATCCAGATTCTTTTGGGGAGTTACCGGTACAGTAACCATACCAGGAAGTACTTAATTTATTAAGCTACTGCTTTTCCTAATCTCAGTGGAGATATTTACTGATAAACAGCTACCTACGCAGCATGTTCATGTCTTTCCTAAATGAGATTTTATCTCTCTCCCCTCACCACAATCCAGATTCTCTTGGGGAGTTACCAGTACAGTATCCATACCTGGAAGTACTTAATTTATTAAGCTACTGCTTTTCTTAATCTCAGTGGAGATATTTACTGATAAACAGCTACCTACGCAGCATGTTCATGTCGTTCCTACATGAGCTTTTATCTCTCTCCCCTCACGACAAATCAGATTCTTCTGAGGAGTTCCCAGTACATTATCCTTTCCCTTGTGTAATTACCTTAACAAGCTCCAGCTGTTTTTATTCTCAGAAGGTTACTCCCTGATATACTGCTGCCTACCCCCTTCGTAAGTGCAGGTCCTAAATGAGCTTTTTTCTCTGTTCCCTCACCACGATCCAGATTCTTTTGGGGAGTTACCGGTACAGTAACCATACCAGGAAGTACTTAATTTATTAAGCTACTGCTTTTCCTAATCTCAGTGGAGATATTTACTGATAAACAGCTACCTACGCAGCATGTTCATGTCTTTCCTAAATGAGATTTTATCTCTCTCCCCTCACCACAATCCAGATTCTCTTGGGGAGTTACCAGTACAGTATCCATACCTGGAAGTACTTAATTTATTAAGCTACTGCTTTTCTTAATCTCAGTGGAGATATTTACTGATAAACAGCTACCTACGCAGCATGTTCATGTCGTTCCTACATGAGCTTTTATCTCTCTCCCCTCACGACAAATCAGATTCTTCTGAGGAGTTCCCAGTACATTATCCTTTCCCCTGTGTAATTACCTTAACAAGCTCCAGCTGTTTTTATTCTGAGAAGGTTTACTCCCTGTTATACAGCTGCCTACCCCCTTCGTAAGTGCAGGTCCTAAATGAGCTCTTTACTCTGTTCCCTCACCACAATCCAGATTCTTTTGGGGATTTACCAGTACAATAACCATACCAGGAAATACTTAATTAATTAAGCTACTGCTTTTCCAATCTCAGTGGAGATATTTACTGATAAACAGCTATCAACGCAGCATGTTCATGTCGTTCCTAAATGAGCTTTTATCTCTCTCCCCTCACCACATATCAGATTGTTCTGAGGAGTTCCCAGTACATTATCCTTTCCGCTGTGTAATTACCTTAACAAGCTCCATCTGTTTTTATTCTCAGAAGGTTTACGCCCTGATATACAGCTGCCTACCCCCTTCGTAAGTGCAGGTCCTAAATGAGCTTTTTTCTCTGTTCCCTCACCACAATCCAGATTCTTTTGGGGAGTTACCGGTACAGTAACCATACCAGGAAGTACTTAATTTATTAAGCTACTGCTTTTCCTAATCTCAGTGGAGATATTTACTGATAAACAGCTACCTACGCAGCATGTTCATGTCTTTCCTAAATGAGATTTTATCTCTCTCCCCTCACCACAATCCAGATTCTCTTGGGGAGTTACCAGTACAGTATCCATACCTGGAAGTACTTAATTTATTAAGCTACTGCTTTTCTTAATCTCAGTGGAGATATTTACTGATATACAGCTACCTACGCAGCATGTTCATGTCGTTCCTACATGAGCTTTTATCTCTCTCCCCTCACGACAAATCAGATTCTTCTGATGAGTTCCCAGTACATTATCCTTTCCCCTGTGTAATTACCTTAACAAGCTCCAGCTGTTTTTATTCTCAGAAGGTTACTCCCTGATATACAGCTGCCTACCCCCTTCGTAAGTGCAGGTCCTAAATGAGCTTTTTTCTCTGTTCCCTCACCACAATCCAGATTCTTTTGGGGAGTTACCGGTACAGTAACCATACCAGGAAGTACTTAATTTATTAAGCTACTGCTTTTCCTAATCTCAGTGGAGATATTTACTGATAAACAGCTACCTACGCAGCATGTTCATGTCTTTCCTAAATGAGATTTTATCTCTCTCCCCTCACCACAATCCAGATTCTCTTGGGGAGTTACCAGTACAGTATCCATACCTGGAAGTACTTAATTTATTAAGCTACTGCTTTTCTTAATCTCAGTGGAGATATTTACTGATAATCAGCTACGTATGGAGCATGTTCATGTCGTTCCTAAATGAGCTTTTATCTCTCTCCCCTCACCACAAATCAGATTCTTCTAAGGAATTCCCAGTACATTATCCTTTCCCCTGTGTAATTACCTTAACAAGCTCCAGCTGATTTTATTCTCAGAAGGTTACTCCCTGATATACAGCTGCCTACCCCCTTCGTAAGTGCAGGTCCTAAATGAGCTTTTTTCTCTGTTCCCTCACCAAAATCCAGATTCTTTTGGGGAGTTACCAGTACAGAAACCATACCAGGAAGTACGTAATTTATTAAGCTACTGCTTATCTTAATCTCAGTGGAGATATTTACTGATAAACAGCTACCTACGCAGCATGTTCATGTCGTTCCTAAATGAGCTTTTATCTCTCTCCCCTCACCACAATCCAGATTCTCTTGGCGAGTTACCAGTACAGTATCCATACCTGGAAGTACTTAATTTATTAAGCTACGGCTTTTCTTAATCTCAGTGGAGATATTTACTGATAAACAGCTACGTATGCAGCATGTTCATGTCGTTCCTAAATGAGCGTTTATCTCTCTCCCCTCACGACAAATCAGATTCTTCTGAGGAATTCCCAGTACATTATCCTTTCCCCTGTGTAATTACCTTAACAAGCTCCAGCTGATTTTATTCTCAGAAGGTTACTCCCTGATATACAGCTGCCTACCCCCTTCGTAAGTGCAGGTCCTAAATGAGCTTTTTTCTCTGTTCCCTCACAAAAATCCAGATTCTTTTGGGGAGGTACCAGTACAGTAACCATACCAGGAAGTACTTAATTTATTAAGCTACTGCTTTTCTTAATCTCAGTGGAGTTATTTACTGATAAACAGCTACCTACGCAGCATGTTCATGTCGTTCCTAAATGACCTTTTTTCTCTGTTCCCTCACGACAATCCAGATTCCTTTGGGGAGTTACCAGTAAAGTATCCATACCAGGAAGTACTTAATTTATTAAGCTACTGCTTTTCTTAATCTCAGTGGAGATATTTACTGATAAACAGCTACGTATGCAGCATGTTCATGTCGTTCCTAAATGAGCTTTTATCTCTCTCCCCTCACCACAAATCATATTCTTCTGAGGAGTTCCCAGTACCTTATCCTTTCCCCTGTGTAATTACCTTAACAAGCTCCAGCTGTTTTTATTCTCAGAAGGTTTACTCCCTGATATACAGCTGCCTACCCCCTTCGTAAGTGCAGGTCCTAAATGAGCTTTTTTCTCTGTTCCCTCACCACAATCCAGATTCTTTTCGGGAGTTACCAGTAGAGTAACCATACCAGGAAGTACTTACTTTATTAAGCTACTGCTTATCTTAATTTCAGTGGAGATATTTTCTGATAAACATCTACCTACGCAGCATATTCATTTCGTTCCTAAATGAGCTTTTATCTCTCTCCCATCACCACAAATCAGATTCTTCTGAGGAGTACGCAGTACATTATCGTTTCCCCTGTGTAATTACCTTAACAAGTTCCACCTGTTTTTATTCTCAGATGGGATACTCCCTGATATACAGCTGCCAACCCCCTTGGTAAGTGCAGGTCCTAACAGCTTTTTTCTCTGTTCCCTCACCATAATCCAGATTCTTTTGGGGAGTTACCAGTACAGTAACCATACCAGGAAGTACTTAATTTAATAAGCTACTGCTTTTCTTAATCTCAGTGGAGTTATTTACTGATAAACAGCTACCTACGCAGCATGTTCATGTCGTTCCTAAATGAGCTTTTTTCTCTGTTCCCTCACGACAATCCAGATTCTTTTGGGGAGTTACCAGTAAAGTATCCATACCAGGAAGTACTTAATTTATTAAGCTACTGCTTTTCTTAATCTCAGTGGAGATATTTACTGATAATCAGCTACGTATGGAGCATGTTCATGTCGTTCCTAAATGAGCTTTTATCTCTCTCCCCTCACCACAAATCAGATTCTTCTGAGGAGTTCCCAGTACATTATCCTTTCCCCTGTGTAATTACCTTAACAAGCTCCAGCTGTTTTTATTCTCAGAAGGTTTACTCCCTGATAAACAGCTGCATACACCCTTCGTAAGTGCCGGTCCTAAATGAGCTTTTTTCTCTGTTCCCTCACCACAATCCAGATTCTTTTGGGGAGTTACCAGTACAGTAACCATACCAGGAAGTACTTAATTTATTAAGCTACTGCTTTTCTTAATCTCAGTGGAGATATTTACTGATAAACAGCTACCTACGCAGCATGTTCATGACGTTCCTAAATGAGCTTTTATCTCTCTCCCCTCACCACAAATCCGATTCTTCTGAGGAGTTCCCAGTACATTATCCTTTCCCCTGTGTAATTACCTTAACAAGCTCCAGCTGTTTTTATTCTCAGAAGGTTTACTCCCTGATATACAGCTGCCTACCCCTTCGTAAGTGCAGGTCCTAAATGAGCTTTTTTCTCTGTTCCCTCAACACAATCCAGATTGTTTTGGGGAGTTACCAGTAGAGTAACCATACCAGGAAGTACTTACTTTATTAAGCTACTGCTTATCTTAATTTCAGTGGAGATATTTTCTGATAAACATCTACCTACGCAGCATATTCATTTCGTTCCTAAATGAGCTTTTATCTCTCTCCCATCACCACAAATCAGATTCTTCTGAGGAGTACGCAGTACATTATCCTTTCCCCTGTGTAATTACCTTAACAAGTTCCACCTGTTTTTATTCTCAGATGGGATACTCCCTGATATACAGCTGCCAACCCCCTTGGTAAGTGCAGGTCCTAATTGAGCTTTTTTCTCTGTTCCCTCACCATAATCCAGATTCTTTTGGGGAGTTACCAGTACAGTAACCATACCAGGAAGTACTTAATTTATTAAGATACTGCTTTTCTTAATCTCAGTGGAGATATTTACTGATAAACAGCTACCAACTCAGCATGTTCATGTCGTTCCTAAATGAGCTTTTATCTCTCTCCCCTCACAACAAATCAGATTCTTCTGAGGAGTTCCCAGTACATTATCCTTTCCCCTGTGTAATTACCTTAACAAGCTCCAGCTGTTTTTATTCTCAGAAGGTTTACTCCCAGATATACAGCTGCCTACCCCCTTCGTAAGTGCAGGTCCTAAATTTGCTTTTTTATGTGTTCCCTCACCACAATCCAGATTATTTTGGGGAGTTAAAAGTACAGTAACCATACCAGGAAGTACTTAATTTATTAAGCTACTGCTTTTCTTAATCTCAGTGGAGATATTTACTGATAAACAGCTACCTACGCAGCATGTTCATGTCGTTATTAAATGAGCTTTTATCTCTCTCCCCTCACGACAAATCAGATTCTTCTGATGAGTTCCCAGTTCATTATCCTTTCACCTGTGTAATTACCTTAACAAGCTCCAGCTGTTTTTATTCTCAGAAGGTTTACTCCCTGATATACAGCTGCCTACACCCTTCGCAAGTGCAGGTCTTAAATGAGCTTTTTTCTCTTTCCCTCACCTATTCCAGATTCTTTTGGGGAGTTACCAGAACAGTAACCATACCAAGAAGTACTTAATTTAATAAGCTACTGCTTTTCTTAATCTCAGTGGAGATATTTACTGATAAACAGCTACCTACGCAGCATGTTCATGTCGTTCTTAATGAGCTCTTATCTCTCTCCGCTCACCACAAATCAGATTCTTCTGAGGAGTTCCCAGTACATTATCCTTTCCCCTGTGTAATTACCTTAACAAGCTCCTGCTCTTTTTATTCTCAGAAGGTTTACTACCTGATATAAAGCTGCCTACGCCCTTCGTAAGTGGAGGTCCTAAATGAGCTTTTTTCTCTGTTCCCTCACCACAATCCAGATTCTTTTGGGGAGATACCAGTACAGTAACCATACCAGGAAGTACGTAATTTATTAAGCTACTGCTTTTCTTAATCTCAGTGGAGATATTTACTGATAAACAGCTACGTATGCAGCATGTTCATGTCGTTCCTAAATGAGCTTTTATCTCTCTCCCCTCACGACAAATCAGATTCTTCTGAGGAGTTCCCAGTACATTATCCTTTCCCCTGTGTAATTACCTTAACAAGCTCCAGCTGTTTTTATTCTCAGAAGGTCACTCCCTGATATAGAGCTGCCTACCCCCTTCGTAAGTGCAGGTCCTAAATGAGCTTTTTTCTCTGTTCCCTCACAAAAATCCAGATTCTATTGGGGAGTTACCAGTACAGTAACCATACCAGGAAGTACTTAATTTATTAAGCTACTGCTTTTCTTAATCTCAGTGGAGTTATTTACTGATAAACAGCTACCTACGCAGCATGTTCATGTCGTTCCTAAATGAGCTTTTTTCTCTGTTCCCTCACGACAATCCAGATTCTTTTGGGGAGTTACCAGTAAAGTATCCATACCAGGAAGTACTTAATTTATTAAGCTACTGCTTTTCTTAATCTCAGTGGAGATATTTACTGATAAACAGCTACGTATGGAGCATGTTCATGTCGTTCCTAAATGAGCTTTTATCTCTCTCCCCTCACCACAAATCAGATTCTTCTGAGGAGTTCCCAGTACATTATCCTTTCCCCTGTGTAATTACCTTAACAAGCTCCAGCTGTTTTTATTCTCAGAAGGTTCACTCCCTGATATACAGCTGCCTACCCCCTTCGTAAGTGCAGGTCCTAAATGAGGTTTTTTCTCTGTTCCCTCACCACAATCCCGATTCTTTTGGGGAGTTACCAGTACAGTAACCATACCAGGAAGTACTTAATTTATTAATCTACTGATTTTCTTAATCTCAGTGGAGATACTTACTGATAAACAGCTACGTATGCAGGATGTTCATGTCGTTCCTAAATGAGCTTTTATCTCTCTCCCCTCACCACAAATCAGATTCTTCTGAGGAGTTCCCAGTACATTATCCTTTCCCCTGTGTAATTACCTTAACAAGCTCCAGCTGTTTTTATTCTCAGAAGGTTTACTCCCTGATATACAGCTGCCTACCCCCTTCGTAAGTGCAGGTCCTAAATTTGCTTTTTTATCTGTTCCCTCACCACAATCCAGATTCTTTTGGGGAGTTAAAAGTACAGTAACCATACCAGGAAGTACTTAATTTATTAAGCTACTGCTTTTCTTAATCTCAGTGGAGATATTTACTGATAAACAGCTACCTACGCAGCATGTTCATGTCGTTATTAAATGAGCTTTTATCTCTCTCCCCTCACGACAAATCAGATTCTTCTGATGAGTTCCCAGTTCATTATCCTTTCACCTGTGTAATTACCTTAACAATCCCCAGCTGTTTTTATTCTCAGAATGTTTACTCCCTGAAATACAACTGCCTACCCCCTTCGTGAGTGCAGGTCCTAAATGAGCTTTTTTCTCTGTTCCCTCACCACAATTGACATTCTTTTGGGGAGTTACCCGTACAGTAACCATACCATGAAGTACTTAATTTATTAAACTACTGCTTTTCTTAATCTCTGTGGAGATATTTACTGATTAAAAGCTACCTACGCAGCATGTTCATGTCGTTCCTAAATGAGCTTTTATCTCTCTCCCCTCACCACAAATCAGATTCTTCTGAGGAGTTCCCAGTACATTATCCTTTCCACTGTGTAATTACCTTAACAAGCTCCAGCTGTTTTTATTCTCAGAAGGTTTACTCCCTGATATACAGCTGCCTACACCCTTCGCAAGTGCAGGTCTTAAATGAGCTTTTTTCTCTTTCCCTCACCTAATCCAGATTCTTTTGGGGAGTTACCAGAACAGTAACCATACCAAGAAGTACTTAATTTAATAAGCTACTGCTTTTCTTAATCTCAGTGGAGATATTTACTGATAAACAGCTACCTACGCAGCATGTTCATGTCGTTCTTAATGAGCTCTTATCTCTCTCCGCTCACCACAAATCAGATTCTTCTGAGGAGTTCCCAGTACATTATCCTTTCCCCTGTGTAATTACCTTAACAAGCTCCTGCTCTTTTTATTCTCAGAAGGTTTACTACCTGATATAAAGCTGCCTACGCCCTTCGTAAGTGGAGGTCCTAAATGAGCTTTTTTCTCTGTTCCCTCACCACAATCCAGATTCTTTTGGGGAGATACCAGTACAGTAACCATACCAGGAAGTACGTAATTTATTAAGCTACTGCTTTTCTTAATCTCAGTGGAGATATTTACTGATAAACAGCTACGTATGCAGCATGTTCATGTCGTTCCTAAATGAGCTTTTATCTCTCTCCCCTCACGACAAATCAGATTCTTCTGAGGAGTTCCCAGTACATTATCCTTTCCCCTGTGTAATTACCTTAACAAGCTCCAGCTGTTTTTATTCTCAGAAGGTTACTCCCTGATATAGAGCTGCCTACCCCCTTCGTAAGTGCAGGTCCTAAATGAGCTTTTTTCTCTGTTCCCTCACAAAAATCCAGATTCTATTGGGGAGTTACCAGTACAGTAACCATACCAGGAAGTACTTAATTTATTAAGCTACTGCTTTTCTTAATCTCAGTGGAGTTATTTACTGATAAACAGCTACCTACGCAGCATGTTCATGTCGTTCCTAAATGAGCTTTTTTCTCTGTTCCCTCACGACAATCCAGATTCTTTTGGGGAGTTACCAGTAAAGTATCCATACCAGGAAGTACTTAATTTATTAAGCTACTGCTTTTCTTAATCTCAGTGGAGATATTTACTGATAAACAGCTACGTATGGAGCATGTTCATGTCGTTCCTAAATGAGCTTTTATCTCTCTCCCCTCACCACAAATCAGATTCTTCTGAGGAGTTCCCAGTACATTATCCTTTCCCCTGTGTAATTACCTTAACAAGCTCCAGCTGTTTTTATTCTCAGAAGGTTCACTCCCTGATATACAGCTGCCTACCCCCTTCGTAAGTGCAGGTCCTAAATGAGCTTTTTTCTCTGTTCCCTCACCACAATCCAGATTCTTTTGGGGAGTTACCAGTACAGTAACCATACCAGGAAGTACTA
>NW_025961353.1:0-35991 GCF_023159225.1 Perognathus longimembris pacificus | reverse complement strand
ACTTGAGAGGAGGAGGCTCCGCCGGACATTTACCTTCCTGACGAGAGGTACATCGGGTGCCTTCAACGCTCACGACACTCCGAATACATGAACTCTCTTCCCTGGAGACCAGGGCCAGAGGCGTTCAGGACTAAGGAGAGATACACGAGGTGCACTCTGTGCTGAAGTCAGCAGAAGGGACAGGGATTGCAGGCAGTGCCAGCCAGGACTTGACAATTAGAATGACTGGAAGACACGGGTTTCAGGCTGAGGTCAACTGTAGTAGGAACACGTTCTACACTGAGGACAGTGGAAGAAAACACTTCATTCCAGACCACCGAGGAGAACGGGCAGCATGCACTAGAGCATAAGGGCAGAGATCTGTTCCACGCTGAGGTGCCTGGCGGCACACACCTGCCATGTTCAGGAGCACGAAGGAAGCACTCTCCAGTCGGAGGATACCTGCACTTTGCATATTTCGTCTTTTCCCAAAACGGGTCGGCACATCTTGCTACTGCAGAAATGCTGGCCCTAACACAGTACAAATGTAGGGAGGCTGATACACACAGTCTGGGACCAAGCCCCCCCCACCTCCCCTCGCCACCCTCATCACCCCTCCATCCCTTTGCCACTCTATTTAGTCCCCCAATCCCGCCCACCTAGTACAATCTTCTCAGGGTCACAAAAGACAATCACAAACGATTAATGCCTACAGGGGCATCACCCGATCAATGGCTTCCTGAGTTGGGTTAGTGGGAGGTGAGGACTGGAGAAGTCCTGGCTTCGTAGAACATGAGACATCACTCTGTGGGCGTGAAAACCTGAGTTGACCTTCAGTGCTGACCAGGGAAGAATCCTCTTGCCTCCAGGGTGTCTGTACCAGCCTTCACCAGAAAGCTACCTTCTTTGGACAGCTGAAACAGATGCACGACACTTGCAGCCTGTGCATCTCATGCAAAAAGGAAATGCAACAGTCCTATTCCTGTCTGTCTAACGACCAGAAGGTTTTGCCATATTGATTGGCGAAGCCAGCTAGTGAAGGCCTCATCTCTTAAAAGGAGAGCCGCCAATATTTAAGAGGCACAGCTTGTAGATATGCTTGATTCTTACTCCATCCGTGCTTTGCTTCAGGTTTGCCTTTGGATTGGTTGTCGGTGTCAGTCCTGCCACTTGAACTCAGGGCATGGGCGCTGTCCCTGAGGTGTTTCCCTCAAGGCTAGCACTCTACCCCTTGAGCCAGCTCCAATTCCAGCTCCTACATGGGAAACTGCAGATGAAACTCCCTCAGCATTCTGGCACCAGCTGTCAAAACCTAGATCAGCGGGCCCTACCTTCCTGAGAAGCTGCCATTAGAGGCAGGAAACACTGGGGCCTCACATCCTTAACTCCATCTTCTCCAGTGGACTGCACCAGGTGCATTCCATGCTTCCTGAGGCTGAGAAATACACTTTGCTCACTGACTGAACACAGGGACATACATTGTATTGTTAGTGAAGGAGGTGTAACATACATCTCGGGAGGGGAAGACCCTCACTACACAGTTTCAAACACCCACTCTGTACTTTCCCGGAGCAGCTCCACAACATACAAGCCCAGCAGAGCTGCAGTTGGCCTACTCCAGCTCTAGGAGCACGCTATGGGCCATACTCCATGGTGAACAACACACACATGCCTCGACAACAGGAACGGCCTGGAACACAGGCTGCGGTGACATCCTGACATGAGGGATCCCAGCTACATAAAGCCACAATAGCTGGGACAGCTGCAATGCAAACACTGCTTGCCAAGAACTGCTTGAGCAAATGCATGGCGAGACAAGCACAAGTGGAAGACACAGATTTCAGGCTACACGTTGCTCAAGCACATGCTTGCCTTTCCAACAATCCAGGCCTAAAACTCAGTCCGTGCTGAGAGGATCACTTTCCCTCCCCAACACAGCCTCAGAAGATTGCAGGCCACGTTGTGGAGCTAGGAAAAGCATTATTCCATCTGAGCAAGGAACTGTGGGAGAAAGGCGAGTTGGTACATCATAGAGAACCCAAGGTTAACACCTACATCTCAGTGCATCCCAACGCATCTGAGAGACTATTCCAAGATAACAAATCAACATCCCTCTCAGGAAGGGGATGAGCATTTGGATTCCTGTCAGACTGAGGGGACATCAGGGATAGCCCTTCTAGGTTGCAGAAGGCGCCAGGAGACCCACGCTGTGCTACATAGCTCTGTTGCTCGAGGACTTCATCCTGGGCCAGGGGCGGTTAGACAGAAATCCTGCCCAGGAGCTTGAGAGGGCCCATCCCACCACCGAGAAGGCGGACTGCCAAGATCAATCGCTTGTTCTGAAATGGAAGAGACCTGAGTCAGGCACAACCGGGGGGGGACAAATTAGATTGCATGCTGAAGAAAAAGAAGCAAAGTGAGACTCACCTTGCTCAGGCGAGCTGGAGCAGGTACACTACATGCGCAGAAGGGCAGGGATACTTCTGTATTGCTTGCAGAGCAGGAGGAGACACGGTGAATACTTGAGAGAGGAGGCTCCGCCGGACATTTACCTTCCTGACGAGAGGTACATCGGGTGCCTTCAACGCTCACGACACTCCGAATACATGAACTCTCTTCCCTGGAGACCAGGGCCAGAGGCGTTCAGGACTAAGGAGAGATACACCGAGGTGCACTCTGTGCTGAAGTCAGCAGAAGGACAGGGATTGCAGGCAGTGCCAGCCAGGACTTGACAATTAGAATGACTGGAAGACACGGGTTTCAGGCTGAGGTCAACTGTAATAGGAACACGTTCTACACTGAGGACAGTGGAAGAAAACACTTCATTCCAGACCACCGAGGAGAACGGGCAGCATGCACTAGAGCATAGGGCAGAGATCTGTTCCACGCTGAGGTGCCTGGCAGCACACACCTGCCATGTTCAGGAGCACGAAGGAAGCACTCTGCAGTCGGAGGATACCTGCACTTTGCATATTTCGTCTTTTCCCAAAACGGGTCGGCACATCTTGCTACTGCAGAAATGCTGGCCCTAACACAGTACAAATGTAGGGAGGCTGATACACACAGTCTGGGACCAAGCCCCCCCGCCTCCCCTCGCCACCCTCATCACCCCTCCATCCCTTTGCCACTCTATTTAGTCCCCAATCCCCGCCCACCTAGTACAATCTTCTCAGGGTCACAAAAAGACAATCACAAACGATTAATGCCTACAGGGGCATCACCCGATCAATGGCTTCCTGAGTTGGGTTAGTGGGAGGTGAGGACTGGAGAAGTCCTGGCTTCGTAGAACATGAGACATCACTCTGTGGCGTGAAAACCTGAGTTGACCTTCAGTGCTGACCAGGGAAGAATCCTCTTGCCTCCAGGGTGTCTGTACCAGCCTTCACCCGAAAGCTACCTTCTTTGGACAGCTGAAACAGATGCACGACACTTGCAGCCTGTGCATCTCATGCAAAAAGGAAATGCAACAGTCCTATTCCTGTCTGTCTAACGACCAGAAGGTTTTGCCATATTGATTGGCGAAGCCAGCTAGTGAAGGCCTCATCTCTTAAAAGGAGAGCCGCCAATATTTAAGAGGCACAGCTTGTAGATATGCTTGATTCTTACTCCATCCGTGCTTTGCTTCAGTTTGCCTTTGGATTGGTTGTCGGTGTCAGTCCTGCCACTTGAACTCAGGGCGATGGGCGCTGTCCCTGAGGTGTTTCCCTCAAGGCTAGCACTCTACCCCTTGAGCCAGCTCCAATTCCAGCTCCTACATGGGAAACTGCAGATGAAAACTCCCTCAGCATTCTGGCACCAGCTGTCAAAACCTAGATCAGCGGGCCCTACCTTCCGGAGAAGCTGCCATTAGAGGCAGGAAACACTGGGGGCCTCACATCCTTAACTCCATCTTCTCCAGTGGACTGCACCAGGTGCATTCCATGCTTTCCTGAGGCTGAGAAATACACTTTGCTCACTGGACTGAACACAGGGACAGTACATTGTATTGTTAGTGAAGGAGGTGTAACATACATCTCGGAGGGGAAGACCCTCACTACACAGTTTCAAACACCCACTCTGTACTTTCCCGGAGCAGCTCCACAACATACAAGCCCAGCAGAGCTGCAGTTGGCCTACTCCAGCTCTAGGAGCACGCTATGGGCCATACTCCATGGTGAACAACACACACTTGCCTCGACAACAGGAAACGGCCTGGAACACAGGCCGCGGGTGACATCCTGACAAGAGGGATCCCAGCTACATAAAGCCACAATAGCTGGGACAGCTGCAATGCAAACATTGCTTGCCAAGAACTGCTTGAGCAAATGCATGGCGAGACAAGCACAAGTGGAAGACACAGATTTCAGGCTACACGTTGCTCAAGCACATGCTTGCCTTTCCAACAATCCAGGCCTAAAACTCAGTCCGTGCTGAGAGGATCACTTTCCCTCCCCAACACAGCCTCAGAAGATTGCAGGCCACGTTGTGGAGCTAGGAAAAGCATTATTCCATCTGAGCAAGGAACTGTGGGAGAAAGGCGAGTTGGTACATCATAGAGAACCAAGGTTAACACCTACATCTCAGTGCATCCCAACGCATCTGAGAGACTATTCCAAGATAACAAATCAACATCCTCTCAGGGAAGGGGATGAGCATTTGGATTCCTGTCAGACTGAGGGGACATCAGGGATAGCCCTTCTAGGTTGCAGAAGGCGCCAGGAGACCCACGCTGTGCTACATAGCTCTGTTGCTCGAGGACTTCATCCTGGGCCAGGGGCGGTTAGACAGAAATCCTGCCCAGGAGCTTGAGAGGGCCCATCCCACCACCGAGAAGGCGGACTGCCAAGATCAATCGCTTGTTCTGAAATGGAAGAGACCTGAGTCAGGCACAACCGGGGGGGACAAATTAGATTGCATGCTGAAGAAAAAGAAGCAAAGTGAGACTCACCTTGCTCAGGCGAGCTGGAGCAGGTACACTACATGCGCAGAGAGGGCAGGGATACTTCTGTATTGCTTGCAGAGCAGGAGGAGACACGGTGAATACTTGAGAGAGGAGGCTCCGCCGGACATTTACCTTCCTGACGAGAGGTACATCGGGTGCCTTCAACGCTCACGACACTCCGAATACATGAACTCTCTTCCCTGGAGACCAGGGCCAGAGGCGTTCAGGACTAAGGAGAGATACACGAGGTGCACTCTGTGCTGAAGTCAGCAGAAGGACAGGGATTGCAGGCAGTGCCAGCCAGGACTTGACAATTAGAATGACTGGAAGACACGGGTTTCAGGCTGAGGTCAACTGTAGTAGGAACACGTTCTACACTGAGGACAGTGGAAGAAAACACTTCATTCCAGACCACCGAGGAGAACGGGGCAGCATGCACTAGAGCATAAGGGCAGAGATCTGTTCCACGCTGAGGTGCCTGGCAGCACACACCTGCCATGTTCAGGAGCACGAAGGAAGCACTCTGCAGTCGGAGGATACCTGCACTTTGCATATTTCGTCTTTTCCCAAAACGGGTCGGCACATCTTGCTACTGCAGAAATGCTGGCCCTAACACAGTACAAATGTAGGGAGGCTGATACACACAGTCTGGACCAAGCCCCCCCCACCTCCCCTCGCCACCCTCATCACCCCTCCATCCCTTTGCCACTCTATTTAGTCCCCAATCCCCGCCCACATAGTACAATCTTCTCAGGGTCACAAAAGACAATCACAAACGATTAATGCCTACAGGGGCATCACCCGATCAATGGCTTCCTGAGTTGGGTTAGTGGGAGGTGAGGACTGGAGAAGTCCTGGCTTCGTAGAACATGAGACATCACTCTGTGGGCGTGAAACCTGAGTTGACCTTCAGTGCTGACCAGGGAAGAATCCTCTTGCCTCCAGGGTGTCTGTACCAGCCTTCACCCGAAAGCTACCTTCTTTGGACAGCTGAAACAGATGCACGACACTTGCAGCCTGTGCATCTCATGCAAAAAGGAAATGCAACAGTCCTATTCCTGTCTGTCTAACCACCAGAAGGTTTTGCATATTGATTGGCGAAGCCAGCTAGTGAAGGCCTCATCTCTTAAAAGGAGAGCCGCCAATATTTAAGAGGCACAGCTTGTAGATATGCTTGATTCTTACTCCATCCGTGCTTTGCTTCAGGTTTGCCTTTGGATTGGTTGTCGGTGTCAGTCCTGCCACTTGAACTCAGGGCATGGGCGCTGTCCCTGAGGTGTTTCCCTCAAGGCTAGCACTCTACCCCTTGAGCCAGCTCCAATTCCAGCTCCTACATGGGAAACTGCAGATGAAACTCCCTCAGCATTCTGGCACCAGCTGTCAAAACCTAGATCAGCGGGCCCTACCTTC
Source organism: Perognathus longimembris pacificus (assembly GCF_023159225.1). Taxonomy (NCBI): domain Eukaryota; kingdom Metazoa; phylum Chordata; class Mammalia; order Rodentia; family Heteromyidae; genus Perognathus; species Perognathus longimembris. The sequence goes on along the minus strand of NW_025961353.1, from coordinate 29,681 downwards.
CTGAGAAGCTGCCATTAGAGGCAGGAAACACTGGGGGCCTCACATCCTTAACTCCATCTTCTCCAGTGGACTGCACCAGGTGCATTCCATGCTTCCTGAGGCTGAGAAATACACTTTGCTCACTGACTGAACACAGGACATACATTGTATTGTTAGTGAAGGAGGTGTAACATACATCTCGGGAGGGGAAGACCCTCACTACACAGTTTCAAACACCCACTCTGTACTTTCCCGGAGCAGCTCCACAACATACAAGCCAGCAGAGCTGCAGTTGGCCTACTCCAGCTCTAGGAGCACGCTATGGGCCATACTCCATGGTGAACAACACACACTTGCCTCGACAACAGGAACGGCCTGGAACACAGGCCGCGGGTGGACATCCTGACAAGAGGGATCCCAGCTACATAAAGCCACAATAGCTGGGACAGCTGCAATGCAAACATTGCTTGCCAAGAACTGCTTGAGCAAATGCATGGCGAGACAAGCACAAGTGGAAGACACAGATTTCAGGCTACACGTTGCTCAAGCACATGCTTGCCTTTCCAACAATCCAGGCCTAAAACTCAGTCCGTGCTGAGAGGATCACTTTCCCTCCCCAACACAGCCTCAGAAGATTGCAGGCCACGTTGTGGAGCTAGGAAAAGCATTATTCCATCTGAGCAAGGAACTGTGGGAGAAAGGCGAGTTGGTACATCATAGAGAACCCAAGGTTAACACCTACATCTCAGTGCATCCCAACGCATCTGAGAGACTATTCCAAGATAACAAATCAACATCCCTCTCAGGGAAGGGGATGAGCATTTGGATTCCTGTCAGACTGAGGGGACATCAGGGATAGCCCTTCTAGGTTGCAGAAGGCGCCAGGAGACCCACGCTGTGCTACATAGCTCTGTTGCTCGAGGACTTCATCCTGGGCCAGGGGCGGTTAGACAGAAATCCTGCCCAGGAGCTTGAGAGGGCCCATCCCACCACCGAGAAGGTGGACTGCCAAGATCAATCGCTTGTTCTGAAATGGAAGAGACCTGAGTCAGGCACAACCGGGGGGGACAAATTAGATTGCATGCTGAAGAAAAAGAAGCAAAGTGAGACTCACCTTGCTCAGGCGAGCTGGAGCAGGTACACTACATACGCAGAAGGGCAGGGATACTTCTGTATTGCTTGCAGAGCAGGAGGAGACACGGTGAATACTTGAGAGAGGAGGCTCCGCCGGACATTTACCTTCCTGACGAGAGGTACATCGGGTGCCTTCAACGCTCACGACACTCCGAATACATGAACTCTCTTCCCTGGAGACCAGGGCCAGAGGCGTTCAGGACTAAGGAGAGATACACGAGGTGCACTCTGTGCTGAAGTCAGCAGAAGGACAGGGATTGCAGGCAGTGCCAGCCAGGACTTGACAATTAGAATGACTGGAAGACACGGGTTTCAGGCTGAGGTCAACTGTAGTAGGAACACGTTCTACACTGAGGACAGTGGAAGAAAACACTTCATTCCAGACCACCGAGGAGAACGGGCAGCATGCACTAGAGCATAAGGGCAGAGATCTGTTCCACGCTGAGGTGCCTGGCAGCACACACCTGCCATGTTCAGGAGCACGAAGGAAGCACTCTGCAGTCGGAGGATACCTGCACTTTGCATATTTCGTCTTTTCCCAAAACGGGTCGGCACATCTTGCTACTGCAGAAATGCTGGCCCTAACACAGTACAAATGTAGGGAGGCTGATACACACAGTCTGGGACCAAGCCCCCCCCGCCTCCCCTCGCCACCCTCATCACCCCTCCATCCCTTTGCCACTCTATTTAGTCCCCAATCCCGCCCACCTAGTACAATCTTCTCAGGGTCACAAAAGACAATCACAAACGATTAATGCCTACAGGGGCATCACCCGATCAATGGCTTCCTGAGTTGGGTTAGTGGGAGGTGAGGACTGGAGAAGTCCTGGCTTCGTAGAACATGAGACATCACTCTGTGGGCGTGAAAACCTGAGTTGACCTTCAGTGCTGACCAGGGAAGAATCCTCTTGCCTCCAGGGTGTCTGTACCAGCCTTCACCCGAAAGCTACCTTCTTTGGACAGCTGAAACAGATGCACGACACTTGCAGCCTGTGCATCTCATGCAAAAAGGAAATGCAACAGTCCTATTCCTGTCTGTCTAACGACCAGAAGGTTTTGCCATATTGATTGGCGAAGCCAGCTAGTGAAGGCCTCATCTCTTAAAAGGAGAGCCGCCAATATTTAAGAGGCACAGCTTGTAGATATGCTTGATTCTTACTCCATCCGTGCTTTGCTTCAGGTTTGCCTTTGGATTGGTTGTCGGTGTCAGTCCTGCCACTTGAACTCAGGGCATGGGCGCTGTCCCTGAGGTGTTTCCCTCAAGGCTAGCACTCTACCCCTTGAGCCAGCTCCAATTCCAGCTCCTACATGGGAAACTGCAGATGAAACTCTCTCAGCATTCTGGCACCAGCTGTCAAAACCTAGATCAGCGGGCCCTACCTTCCTGAGAAGCTGCCATTAGAGGCAGGAAACACTGGGGGCCTCACATCCTTAACTCCATCTTCTCCAGTGGACTGCACCAGGTGCATTCCATGCTTCCTGAGGCTGAGAAATACACTTTGCTCACTGACTGAACACAGGGACATACATTGTATTGTTAGTGAAGGAGGTGTAAACATACATCTCGGGAGGGGAAGACCCTCACTACACAGTTTCAAACACCCACTCTGTACTTTCCCGGAGCAGCTCCACAACATACAAGCCCAGCAGAGCTGCAGTTGGCCTACTCCAGCTCTAGGAGCACGCTATGGGCCATACTCCATGGTGAACAAACACACACTTGCCTCGACAACAGGAACGGCCTGGAACACAGGCCGCGGTGACATCCTGACAAGAGGGATCCCAGCTACATAAAGCCACAATAGCTGGGACAGCTGCAATGCAAACATTGCTTGCCAAGAACTGCTTGAGCAAATGCATGGCGAGACGAGCACAAGTGGAAGACACAGATTTCAGGCTACACGTTGCTCAAGCACATGCTTGCCTTTACAACAATCCAGGCCTAAAACTCAGTCCGTGCTGAGAGGATCACTTTCCCTCCCCAACACAGCCTCAGAAGATTGCAGGCCACGTTGTGGAGCTAGGAAAAGCATTATTCCATCTGAGCAAGGAACTGTGGGAGAAAGGCGAGTTGGTACATCATAGAGAACCCAAGGTTAACACCTACATCTCAGTGCATCCCAACGCATCTGAGAGACTATTCCAAGATAACAAATCAACATCCCTCTCAGGGAAGGGGATGAGCATTTGGATTCCTGTCAGACTGAGGGGACATCAGGGATAGCCCTTCTAGGTTGCAGAAGGCGCCAGGAGACCCACGCTGTGCTACATAGCTCTGTTGCTCGAGGACCTTCATCCTGGGCCAGGGGCGGTTAGACAGAAATCCTGCCCAGGAGCTTGAGAGGGCCCATCCCACCACCGAGAAGGCGGACTGCCAAGATCAATCGCTTGTTCTGAAATGGAAGAGACCTGAGTCAGGCACAACCGGGGGGGACAAATTAGATTGCATGCTGAAGAAAAAGAAGCAAAGTGAGACTCACCTTGCTCAGGCGAGCTGGAGCAGGTACACTACATGCGCAGAAGGGCAGGGATACTTCTGTATTGCTTGCAGAGCAGGAGGAGACACGGTGAATACTTGAGAGAGGAGGCTCCGCCGGACATTTACCTTCCTGACGAGAGGTACATCGGGTGCCTTCAACGCTCACGACACTCCGAATACATGAACTCTCTTCCCTGGAGACCAGGGCCAGAGGCGTTCAGGACTAAGGAGAGATACACGAGGTGCACTCTGTGCTGAAGTCAGCAGAAGGACAGGGATTGCAGGCAGTGCCAGCCAGGACTTGACAATTAGAATGACTGGAAGACACGGGTTTCAGGCTGAGGTCAACTGTAGTAGGAACACGTTCTACACTGAGGACAGTGGAGAAAACACTTCATTCCAGACCACCGAGGAGAACGGGCAGCATGCACTAGAGCATAAGGGCAGAGATCTGTTCCACGCTGAGGTGCCTGGCAGCACACACCTGCCATGTTCAGGAGCACGAAGGAAGCACTCTGCAGTCGGAGGATACCTGCACTTTGCATATTTCGTCTTTTCCCAAAACGGGTCGGCACATCTTGCTACTGCAGAAATGCTGGCACTAACACAGTACAAATGTAGGGAGGCTGATACACACAGTCTGGGACCAAGCCCCCCCCGCCTCCCCTCGCCACCCTCATCACCCCTCCATCCCTTTGCCACTCTATTTAGTCCCCAATCCCCGCCCACCTAGTACAATCTTCTCAGGGTCACAAAAGACAATCACAAACGATTAATGCCTACAGGGGCATCACCCGATCAATGGCTTCCTGAGTTGGGTTTGTGGGAGCTGAGGAATGGAGAAGTCCTGGCTTCGTAGAACATGAGACATCACTCTGTGGGCATGGAAACCTGAGTTGACCTTCAGTGCTGACCAGGGAAGAATCCTCTTGCCTCCAGGGTGTCTGTACCAGCCTTCACCCGAAAGCTACCTTCTTTGGCCAGCTGAAACAGATGCACGACACTTGCAGCCTGTGCATCTCATGCAAAAAGGAAATGCAAACGTCCTATTCCTGTCTGTCTAACCACCAGAAGGTTTTGCCATATTGATTGGCGAAGCCAGCTAGTGAAGCCTCATCTCTTAAAAGGAGAGCCGCCAATAGTTACGAGGCACAGCTTGTAGATATGCTTGATTCTTACTCCATCCGTGCTTTGCTTCAGGTTTGCCTTTGGATTGGTTGTCGGTGTCAGTCCTGCCACTTGAACTCAGGGCATGGGCGCTGTCCCTGAGGTGTTTCCCTCAAGGCTAGCACTCTACCCCTTGAGCCAGCTCCAATTCCAGCTCCTACATGGGAAACTGCAGAAGAAACGCCCTCAGCATTCTGCACCAGCTGTCAAAACCTAGATCAGCGGGCCCTACCTTCCTGAGAAGCTGCCATTAGAGGCAGGAAACACTGGGGGGCCTCACATCCTTAACTCCATCTTCTCCAGTGGACTGCACCAGGTGCATTCCATGCTTCCTGAGGCTGAGAAATACACTTTGCTCACTGACTGAACACAGGGACATACATTGTATTGTTAGTGAAGGAGGTGTAACATACATCTCGGGAGGGGAAGACCCTCACTACACAGTTTCAAACACCCACTCTGTACTTTCCCGGAGCAGCTCCACAACATACAAGCCCAGCAGAGCTGCAGTTGGCCTACTCCAGCTCTAGGAGCACGCTATGGGCCATACTCCATGGTGAACAACACCACTTGCCTCGACAACAGGAACGGCCTGGAACACAGGCCGCGGGTGACATCCTGACAAGAGGGATCCCAGCTACATAAAGCCACAATAGCTGGGACAGCTGCAATGCAAACATTGCTTGCCAAGAACTGCTTGAGCAAATGCATGGCGAGACAAGCACAAGTGGAAGACACAGCTTTCAGGCTACACGTTGCTCAAGCACATGCTTGCCTTTCCAACAATCCAGGCCTAAAACTCAGTCCGTGCTGAGAGGATCACTTTCCCTCCCCAACACAGCCTCAGAAGATTGCAGGCCACGTTGTGGAGCTAGGAAAAGCATTATTCCATCTGAGCAAGGAACTGTGGGAGAAAGGCGAGTTGGTACATCATAGAGAACCCAAGGTTAACACCTACATCTCAGTGCATCCCAACGCATCTGAGAGACTATTCCAAGATAACAAATCAACATCCCTCTCAGGGAAGGGGATGAGCATTTGGATTCCTGTCAGACTGAGGGGACATCAGGGATAGCCCTTCTAGGTTGCAGAAGGCGCCAGGAGACCCACGCTGTGCTACATAGCTCTGTTGCTCGAGGACTTCATCCTGGGCCATGAGCGGTTAGACAGAAATCCTGCCCAGGAGCTTGAGAGGGCCCATCCCACCACGAGAAGGCGGACTGCCAAGATCAATCGCTTGTTCTGAAATGGAAGAGACCTGAGTCAGGCACAACCGGGGGGGACAAATTAGATTGCATGCTGAAGAAAAGAAGCAAAGTGAGACTCACCTTGCTCAGGCGAGCTGGAGCAGGTACACTACATGCGCAGAAGGGCAGGGATACTTCTGTATTGCTTGCAGAGCAGGAGGAGACACGGTGAATACTTGAGAGAGGAGGCTCCGCCGGGACATTTACCTTCCTGACGAGAGGTACATCGGGTGCCTTCAACGCTCACGACACTCCGAATACATGAACTCTCTTCCCTGGAGACCAGGGCCAGAGGCGTTCAGGACTAAGGAGAGATACACGAGGTGCACTCTGTGCTGAAGTCAGCAGAAGGACAGGGATTGCAGGCAGTGCCAGCCAGGACTTGACAATTAGAATGACTGGAAGACACGGGTTTCAGGCTGAGGTCAACTGTAGTAGAACACGTTCTACACTGAGGACAGTGGAAGAAAACACTTCGTTCCAGACCACCGAGGAGAACGGGCAGCATGCACTAGAGCATAAGGGCAGAGATCTGTTCCACGCTGAGGTGCCTGGCAGCACACACCTGCCATGTTCAGGAGCACGAAGGAAGCACTCTCCAGTCGGAGGATACCTGCACTTTGCATATTTCGTCTTTTCCCAAAACGGGTCGGCACATCTTGCTACTGCAGAAATGCTGGCCCTAACACAGTACAAATGTAGGGAGGCTGATACACACAGTCTGGGACCAAGCCCCCCCCACCTCCCCTCGCCACCCTCATCACCCCTCCATCCTTTGCCACTCTATTTAGTCCCCAATCCCCGCCCACCTAGTACAATCTTCTCAGGGTCACAAAAGACAATCACAAACGATTAATGCCTACAGGGGCATCACCCGATCAATGGCTTCCTGAGTTGGGTTAGTGGGAGTGAGGACTGGAGAAGTCCTGGCTTCGTAGAACATGAGACATCACTCTGTGGGCGTGAAAACCTGAGTTGACCTTCAGTGCTGACCAGGAAGAATCCTCTTGCTCCAGGGTGTCTGTACCAGCCTTCACCCGAAAGCTACCTTCTTTGGACAGCTGAAACAGATGCACGACACTTGCAGCCTGTGCATCTCATGCAAAAAGGAAATGCAACAGTCCTATTCCTGTCTGTCTAACGACCAGAAGGTTTTGCCATATTGATTGGCGAAGCCAGCTAGTGAAGGCCTCATCTCTAAAAGGAGAGCCGCCAATATTTAAGAGGCACAGCTTGTAGATATGCTTGATTCTTACTCCATCCGTGATTTGCTTCAGGTTTGCCTTTGGATTGGTTGTCGGTGTCAGTCCTGCCACTTGAACTCAGGGCATGGGCGCTGTCCCTGAGGTGTTTCCCTCAAGGCTAGCACTCTACCCCTTGAGCCAGCTCCAATTCCAGCTCCTACATGGGAAACTGCAGATGAAACTCCCTCAGCATTCTGGCACCAGCTGTCAAAACCTAGATCAGCGGGCCCTACCTTCCTGAGAAGCTGCCATTAGAGGCAGGAAACACTGGGGTCCTCACATCCTTAACTCCATCTTCTCCACTGGACTGCACCAGGTGCATTCCATGCTTCCTGAGGCTGAGAAATACACTTTGCTCACTGACTGAACACAGGGACATACATTGTATTGTTAGTGAAGGAGGTGTAACATACATCTCGGGAGGGGAAGACCCTCACTACACAGTTTCAAACACCCACTCTGTACTTTCCCGGAGCAGCTCCACAACATACAAGCCCAGCAGAGCTGCAGTTGGCCTACTCCAGCTCTAGGAGCACGCTATGGGCCATACTCCATGGTGAACAACACACACTTGCCTCGACAACAGGAACGGCCTGGAACACAGGCTGCGGTGACATCCTGACATGAGGGATCCCAGCTACATAAAGCCACAATAGCTGGGACAGCTGCAATGCAAACATTGCTTGCCAAGAACTGCTTGAGCAAATGCATGGCGAGACAAGCACAAGTGGAAGACACAGATTTCAGGCTACACGTTGCTCAAGCACATGCTTGCCTTTCCAACAATCCAGGCCTAAAAACTCAGTCCGTGCTGAGAGGATCACTTTCCCTCCCCAACACAGCCTCAGAAGATTGCAGGCCACGTTGTGGAGCTAGGAAAAGCATTATTCCATCTGAGCAAGGAACTGTGGGAGAAAGGCGAGTTGGTACATCATAGAGAACCCAAGGTTAACACCTACATCTCAGTGCATCCCAACGCATCTGAGAGACTATTCCAAGATAACAAATCAACATCCCCTCTCAGGGAAGGGGATGAGCATTTGGATTTCCTGTCAGACTGAGGGGACATCAGGGATAGCCCTTCTAGGTTGCAGAAGGCGCCAGGAGACCCACGCTGTGCTACATAGCTCTGTTGCTCGAGGACTTCATCCTGGGCCAGGGGCGGTTAGACAGAAATCCTGCCCAGGAGCTTGAGAGGGCCCATCCCACCACCGAGAAGGTGGACTGCCAAGATCAATCGCTTGTTCTGAAATGGAAGAGGACCTGAGTCAGGCACAACCGGGGGGGACAAATTAGATTGCATGCTGAAGAAAAAGAAGCAAAGTGAGACTCACCTTGCTCAGGCGAGCTGGAGCAGGTACACTACATACGCAGAAGGGCAGGGATACTTCTGTATTGCTTGCAGGCAGGAGGAGACACGGTGAATACTTGAGAGAGGAGGCTCCGCCGGACATTTACCTTCCTGACGAGAGGTACATCGGGTGCCTTCAACGCTCACGACACTCCGAATACATGAACTCTCTTCCCTGGAGACCAGGGCCAGAGGCGTTCAGGACTAAGGAGAGATACACGAGGTGCACTCTGTGCTGAAGTCAGCAGAAGGACAGGGATTGCAGGCAGTGCCAGCCAGGACTTGACAATTAGAATGACTGGAAGACACGGGTTTCAGGCTGAGGTCAACTGTAGTAGGAACACGTTCTACACTGAGGACAGTGGAAGAAAACACTTCATTCCAGACCACCGAGGAGAACGGGCAGCATGCACTAGAGCATAAGGGCAGAGATCTGTTCCACGCTGAGGTGCCTGGCAGCACACACCTGCCATGTTCAGGAGCACGAAGGAAGCACTCTGCAGTCGGAGGATACCTGCACTTTGCATATTTCGTCTTTTCCCAAAACGGGTCGGCACATCTTGCTACTGCAGAAATGCTGGCCCTAACACAGTACAAATGTAGGGAGGCTGATACACACAGTCTGGGACCAAGCCCCCCCGCCTCCCCTCGCCACCCTCATCACCCCTCCATCCCTTTGCCACTCTATTTAGTCCCCAATCCCCGCCCACCTAGTACAATCTTCTCAGGGTCACAAAAGACAATCACAAACGATTAATGCCTACAGGGGCATCACCCCGATCAATGGCTTCCTGAGTTGGGTTAGTGGGAGGTGAGGACTGGAGAAGTCCTGGCTTCGTAGAACATGAGACATCACTCTGTGGGCGTGAAAACCTGAGTTGACCTTCAGTGCTGACCAGGGAAGAATCCTCTTGCCTCCAGGGTGTCTGTACCAGCCTTCACCCGAAAGCTACCTTCTTTGGACAGCTGAAACAGATGCACGACACTTGCAGCCTGTGCATCTCATGCAAAAAGGAAATGCAACAGTCCTATTCCTGTCTGTCTAACGACCAGAAGGTTTTGCCATATTGATTGGCGAAGCCAGCTAGTGAAGGCCTCATCTCTTAAAAGGAGAGCCGCCAATATTTAAGAGGCACAGCTTGTAGATATGCTTGATTCTTACTCCATCCGTGCTTTGCTTCAGGTTTGCCTTTGGATTGGTTGTCGGTGTCAGTCTGCCACTTGAACTCAGGGCATGGGCGCTGTCCTGAGGTGTTTCCCTCAAGGCTAGCACTCTACCCCTTGAGCCAGCTCCAATTCCAGCTCCTACATGGGAAACTGCAGATGAAACTCTCTCAGCATTCTGGCACCAGCTGTCAAAACCTAGATCAGCGGGCCCTACCTTCCTGAGAAGCTGCCATTAGAGGCAGGAAACACTGGGGGCCTCACATCCTTAACTCCATCTCTCCAGTGGACTGCACCAGGTGCATTCCATGCTTCCTGAGGCTGAGAAATACACTTTGCTCACTGACTGAACACAGGGACATACATTGTATTGTTAGTGAAGGAGGTGTAACATACATCTCGGGAGGGGAAGACCCTCACTACACAGTTTCAAACACCCACTCTGTACTTTCCCGGAGCAGCTCCACAACATACAAGCCAGCAGAGCTGCAGTTGGCCTACTCCAGCTCTAGGAGCACGCTATGGGCCATACTCCATGGTGAACAACACACACTTGCCTCGACAACAGGAACGGCCTGGAACACAGGCCGCGGTGACATCCTGACAAGAGGGATCCCAGCTACATAAAGCCACAATAGCTGGGACAGCTGCAATGCAAACATTGCTTGCCAAGAACTGCTTGAGCAAATGCATGGCGAGACGAGCACAAGTGGAAGACACAGATTTCAGGCTACACGTTGCTCAAGCACATGCTTGCCTTTACAACAATCCAGGCCTAAAACTCAGTCCGTGCTGAGAGGATCACTTTCCTCCCCAACACAGCCTCAGAAGATTGCAGGCCACGTTGTGGAGCTAGGAAAAGCATTATTCCATCTGAGCAAGGAACTGTGGGAGAAAGGCGAGTTGGTACATCATAGAGAACCCAAGGTTAACACCTACATCTCAGTGCATCCCAACGCATCTGAGAGACTATTCCAAGATAACAAATCAACATCCCTCTCATGGAAGGGGATGAGCATTTGGATTCCTGTCAGACTGAGGGGACATCAGGGATAGCCCTTCTAGGTTGCAGAAGGCGCCAGGAGACCCACGCTGTGCTACATAGCTCTGTTGCTCGAGGACTTCATCCTGGGCCAGGGGCGGTTAGACAGAAATCCTGCCCAGGAGCTTGAGAGGGCCCATCCCACCACCGAGAAGGCGACTGCCAAGATCAATCGCTTGTTCTGAAATGGAAGAGACCTGAGTCAGGCACAACCGGGGGGGACAAATTAGATTGCATGCTGAAGAAAAAGAAGCAAAGTGAGACTCACCTTGCTCAGGCGAGCTGGAGCAGGTACACTACATGCGCAGAAGGGCAGGGATACTTCTGTATTGCTTGCAGAGCAGGAGGAGACACGGTGAATACTTGAGAGAGGAGGCTCCGCCGGACATTTACCTTCCTGACGAGAGGTACATCGGGTGCCTTCAACGCTCACGACACTCCGAATACATGAACTCTCTTCCCTGGAGACCAGGGCCAGAGGCGTTCAGGACTAAGGAGAGATACACGAGGTGCACTCTGTGCTGAAGTCAGCAGAAGGACAGGGATTGCAGGCAGTGCCAGCCAGGACTTGACAATTAGAATGACTGGAAGACACGGGTTTCAGGCTGAGGTCAACTGTAGTAGGAACACGTTTCTACACTGAGGACAGTGGAAGAAAACACTTCATTCCAGACCACCGAGGAGAACGGGCAGCATGCACTAGAGCATAAGGGCAGAGATCTGTTCCACGCTGAGGTGCCTGGCAGCACACACCCTGCCATGTTCAGGAGCACGAAGGAAGCACTCTGCAGTCGGAGGATACCTGCCTTTGCATATTTCGTCTTTTCCCAAAAACGGGTCGGCACATCTTGCTACTGCAGAAATGCTGGCACTAACACAGTACAAAATGTAGGGAGGCTGATACACACAGTCTGGGACCAAGCCCCCCCGCCTCCCCTCGCCACCCTCATCACCCCCTCCATCCCTTTGCCACTCTATTTAGTCCCCAATCCCCGCCCACCTAGTACAATCTTCTCAGGGTCACAAAAGACAATCACAAACGATTAATGCCTACAGGGGCATCACCCGATCAATGGCTTCCTGAGTTGGGTTTGTGGGAGCTGAGGAATGGAGAAGTCCTGGCTTCGTAGAACATGAGGACATCACTCTGTGGGCATGGAAACCTGAGTTGACCTTCAGTGCTGACCAGGGAAGAATCCTCTTGCCTCCAGGGTGTCTGTACCAGCCTTCACCCGAAAGCTACCTTCTTTGGCCAGCTGAAACAGATGCACGACACTTGCAGCCTGTGCATCTCATGCAAAAAGGAAATGCAAACGTCCTATTCCTGTCTGTCTAACCACCAGAAGGTTTTGCCATATTGATTGGCGAAGCCAGCTAGTGAAGGCCTCATCTCTTAAAAGGAGAGCCGCCAATAGTTACGAGGCACAGCTTGTAGATATGCTTGATTCTTACTCCATCCGTGCTTTGCTTCAGGTTTGCCTTTGGATTGGTTGTCGGTGTCCGTCCTGCCACTTGAACTCAGGGCATGGGCGCTGTCCCTGAGGTGTTTCCCTCAAGGCTAGCACTCTACCCCTTGAGCCAGCTCCAATTCCAGCTCCTACATGGGAAACTGCAGAAGAAACGCCCTCAGCATTCTGGCACCAGCTGTCAAAACCCTAGATCAGCGGGCCCTACCTTCCTGAGAAGCTGCCATTAGAGGCAGGAAACACTGGGGGCCTCACATCCTTAACTCCATCTTCTCCAGTGGACTGCACCAGGTGCATTCCATGCTTCCTGAGGCTGAGAAATACACTTTGCTCACTGACTGAACACAGGGACATACATTGTATTGTTAGTGAAGGAGGTGTAACATACATCTCGGGAGGGGAAGACCCTCACTACACAGTTTCAAACACCCACTCTGTACTTTCCCGGAGCAGCTCCACAACATACAAGCCCAGCAGAGCTGCAGTTGGCCTACTCCAGCTCTAGGAGCACCGCTATGGGCCATACTCCCATGGTGAACAACACACACTTGCCTCGACAACAGGAACGGCCTGGAACACAGGCCGCGGGTGACATCCTGACAAGAGGGATCCCAGCTACATAAAGCCCAATAGCTGGGACAGCTGCAATGCAAACATTGCTTGCCAAGAACCTGCTTGAGCAAATGCATGGCGAGACAAGCAACAAGTGGAAGACACAGCTTTCAGGCTACACGTTGCTCAAGCACATGCTTGCCTTTCCAACAATCCAGGCCTAAAACTCAGTCCGTGCTGAGAGGATCACTTTCCCTCCCCAACACAGCCTCAGAAGATTGCAGGCCACGTTGTGGAGCTAGGAAAAGCATTATTCCATCTGAGCAAGGAACTGTGGGAGAAAGGCGAGTTGGTACATCATAGAGAACCCAAGGTTAACACCTACATCTCAGTGCATCCCAACGCATCTGAGAGACTATTCCAAGATAACAAATCAACATCCCTCTCAGGGAAGGGGATGAGCATTTGGATTCCTGTCAGACTGAGGGGGACATCAGGATAGCCCTTCTAGGTTGCAGAAGGCGCCAGGAGACCCACGCTGTGCTACATAGCTCTGTTGCTCGAGGACTTCATCCTGGGCCATGAGCGGTTAGACAGAAATCCTGCCCAGGAGCTTGAGAGGGCCCATCCCACCACCGAGAAGGCGGACTGCCAAGATCAATCGCTTGTTCTGAAATGGAAGAGACCTGAGTCAGGCACAACCGGGGGGGACAAATTAGATTGCATGCTGAAGAAAAAGAAGCAAAGTGGAGACTCACCTTGCTCAGGCGAGCTGGAGCAGGTACACTACATGCGCAGAAGGGCAGGGATACTTCTGTATTGCTTGCAGAGCAGGAGGAGACACGGTGAATACTTGAGAGAGGAGGCTCCGCCGGACATTTACCTTCCCTGACGAGAGGTACATCGGGTGCCTTCAACGCTCACGACACTCCGAATACATGAACTCTCTTCCCTGGAGACCAGGGCCAGAGGCGTTCAGGACTAAGGAGAGATACACGAGGTGCACTCTGTGCTGAAGTCAGCAGAAGGACAGGGATTGCAGGCAGTGCCAGCCAGGACTTGACAATTAGAATGACTGGAAGACACGGGTTTCAGGCTGAGGTCAACTGTAGTAGGAACACGTTCTACACTGAGGACAGTGGAAGAAAAACACTTCGTTCCAGACCACCGAGGAGAACGGGCAGCATGCACTAGAGCATAAGGGCAGAGATCTGTTCCACGCTGAGGTGCCTGGCAGCACACACCTGCCATGTTCAGGAGCACGAAGGAAGCACTCTCCAGTCGGAGGATACCTGCACTTTGCATATTTCGTCTTTTCCCAAAACGGGTCGGCCACATCTTGCTACTGCAGAAATGCTGGCCCTAACACAGTACAAATGTAGGGAGGCTGATACACACAGTCTGGGACCAAGCCCCCCCCACCTCCCCTCGCCACCCTCATCACCCCTCCATCCCTTTGCCACTCTATTTAGTCCCCAATCCCCGCCCACCTAGTACAATCTTCTCAGGGTCACAAAAGACAATCACAAACGATTAATGCCTACAGGGGCATCACCCGATCAATGGCTTCCTGAGTTGGGTTAGTGGGAGGTGAGGACTGGAGAAGTCCTGGCTTCGTAGAACATGAGACATCACTCTGTGGGCCGTGAAAACCTGAGTTGACCTTTCAGTGCTGACCAGGGAAGAATCCTCTTGCCCTCCAGGGTGTCCTGTACCAGCCTTCACCCGAAAGCTACCTTCTTTGGACAGCTGAAACAGATGCACGACACTTGCAGCCTGTGCATCTCATGCAAAAAGGAAATGCAACAGTCCTATTCCTGTCTGTCTAACGACCAGAAGGTTTGCCATATTGATTGGCGAAGCCAGCTAGTGAAGGCCTCATCTCTTAAAAGGAGAGCCCGCCAATATTTAAGAGGCACAGCTTGTAGATATGCTTGATTCTTACTCCATCCGTGATTTGCTTCAGGTTTGCCTTTGGATTGGTTGTCGGTGTCAGTCCCTGCCACTTGAACTCAGGGCATGGGCGCTGTCCCTGAGGTGTTTCCCTCAAGGCTAGCACTCTACCCCCCCTTGAGCCAGCTCCAATTCCAGCTCCTACATGGGAAACTGCAGATGAAACTCCCTCAGCATTCTGGCACCAGCTGTCAAAACCTAGATCAGCGGGCCCTACCTTCCTGAGAAGCTGCCATTAGAGGCAGGAAACACTGGGGTCCTCACATCCTTAACTCCATCTTCTCCACTGGACTGCACCAGGTGCATTCCATGCTTCCTGAGGCTGAGAAATACACTTTGCTCACTGACTGAACACAGGGACATACATTGTATTGTTAGTGAAGGAGGTGTAACATACATCTCGGGAGGGGAAGACCCTCACTACACAGTTTTCAAACACCCACTCTGTACTTTCCCGGAGCAGCTCCACAACATACAAGCCCAGCAGAGCTGCAGTTGGCCTACTCCAGCTCTAGGAGCACGCTATGGGCCATACTCCATGGTGAAACAACACACACTTGCCTCGACAACAGGAACGGCCTGGAACACAGGCTGCGGTGACATCCTGACATGAGGGATCCCAGCTACATAAAGCCACAATAGCTGGGACAGCTGCAATGCAAACATTGCTTGCCAAGAACTGCTTGAGCAAATGCATGGCGAGACAAGCACAAGTGGAAGACACAGATTTCAGGCTACACGTTGCTCAAGCACATGCTTGCCTTTCCAACAATCCAGGCCTAAAACTCAGTCCGTGCTGAGAGGATCACTTTCCCTCCCCAACACAGCCTCAGAAGATTGCAGGCCACGTTGTGGAGCTAGGAAAAGCATTATTCCATCTGAGCAAGGAACTGTGGGAGAAAGGCGAGTTGGTACATCATAGAGAACCCAAGGTTAACACCTACATCTCGGTGCATCCCAACGCATCTGAGAGACTATTCCAAGATAACAAATCAACATCCCTCTCAGGGAAGGGGATGAGCATTTGGATTCCTGTCAGACTGAGGGGACATCAGGGATAGCCCTTCTAGGTTGCAGAAGGCGCCAGGAGACCCACGCTGTGCTACATAGCTCTGTTGCTCGAGGACCTTCATCCTGGGCCAGGGGCGGTTAGACAGAAATCCTGCCCAGGAGCTTGAGAGGGCCAATCCCACCACCGAGAAGGCGGACTGCCAAGATCAATCGCTTGTTCTGAAATGGAAGAGACCTGAGTCAGGCACAACCGGGGGGGACAAATTAGATTGCATGCTGAAGAAAAAGAAGCAAAGTGAGACTCACCTTGCTCAGGCGAGCTGGAGCAGGTACACTACATGCACAGAAGGGCAGGGATACTTCTGTATTGCTTGCAGAGCAGGAGGAGACACGGTGAATACTTGAGAGAGGAGGCTCCGCCGGACATTTACCTTCCTGACGAGAGGTACATCGGGTGCCTTCAACGCTCACGACACTCCGAATACATGAACTCTCTTCCCTGGAGACCAGGGCCAGAGGCGTTCAGGACTAAGGAGAGATACACGAGGTGCACTCTGTGGCTGAAGTCAGCAGAAGGACAGGGATTGCAGGCAGTGCCAGCCAGGACTTGACAATTAGAAATGACTGGAAGACACGGGTTTCAGGCTGAGGTCAACTGTAGTAGGAACACGTTCTACACTGAGGACAGTGGAAGAAAACACTTCGTTCCAGACCACCGAGGAGAACGGGCAGCATGCACTAGAGATCTGTTCCACGCTGAGGTGCCTGGCAGCACACACCTGCCATGTTCAGGAGCACGAAGGAAGCACTCTCCAGTCGGAGGATACCTGCACTTTGCATATTTTCGTCTTTTCCCAAAACGGGTCGGCACATCTTGCTACTGCAGAAATGCTGGCCCTAAACACAGTACAAATGTAGGGAGGCTGATACACACAGTCTGGGACCAAGCCCCCCCACCTCCCCTCGCCACCCCTCATCACCCCTCCATCCCTTTGCCACTCTATTTAGTCCCCAATCCCCGCCCACCTAGTACAATCTTCTCAGGGTCACAAAAGACAATCACAAACGATTAATGCCTACAGGGGCATCACCCGATCAATGGCTTCCTGAGTTGGGTTAGTGGGAGGTGAGGACTGGAGAAGTCCTGGCTTCGTAGAACATGAGACATCAACTCTGTGGGCCGTGAAAACCTGAGTTGACCTTCAGTGCTGACCAGGGAAGAATCCTCTTGCCTCCAGGGTGTCTGTACCAGCCTTCACCAGAAAGCTACCTTCTTTGGACAGCTGAAACAGATGCACGACACTTGCAGCCTGTGCATCTCATGCAAAAAGGAAATGCAACAGTCCTATTCCTGTCTGTCTAACGACCAGAAGGTTTTGCCATATTGATTGGCGAAGCCAGCTAGTGAAGGCCTCATCTCTTAAAAGGAGAGCCGCCAATATTAAGAGGCACAGCTTGTAGATATGCTTGATTCTTACTCCATCCGTGCTTTGCTTCAGGTTTGCCTTTGGATTGGTTGTCGGTGTCAGTCCTGCCACTTGAACTCAGGGCATGGGCGCTGTCCCCTGAGGTGTTTCCCTCAAGGCTAGCACTCTACCCCCTTGAGCCAGCTCCAATTCCAGCTCCTACATGGGAAAACTGCAGATGAAACTCCCTCAGCATTCTGGCACCAGCTGTCAAAACCTAGATCAGCGGGCCCTACCTTCCTGAGAAGCTGCCATTAGAGGCAGGAAACACTGGGGGCCTCACATCCTTAACTCCATCTTCTCCAGTGGACTGCACCAGGTGCATTCATGCTTCCTGAGGCTGAGAAATACACTTTGCTCACTGACTGAACACAGGGACATACATTGTATTGTTAGTGAAGGAGGTGTAACATACATCTCGGGAGGGGAAGACCCTCACTACACAGTTTCAAACACCCACTCAGTACTTTCCCGGAGCAGCTCCACAACATACAAGCCCAGCAGAGCTGCAGTTGGCCTACTCCAGCTCTAGGAGCACGCTATGGGCCATACTCCATGGTGAACAACACACACTTGCCTCGACAACAGGAACGGCCCTGGAACACAGGCCGCGGTGACATCCTGACATGAGGGATCCCAGCTACATAAAGCCACAATAGCTGGGACAGCTGCAATGCAAACATTGCTTGCCAAGAACTGCTTGAGCAAATGCATGGCGAGACAAGCACAAGTGGAAGACACAGATTTCAGGCTACACGTTGCTCAAGCACATGCTTGCCTTTCCAACAATCCAGGCCTAAAACAAAGTCCGTGCTGAGAGGATCACTTTCCCTCCCCAACATAGCCTCAGAAGATTGCAGGCCACGTTGTGGAGCTAGGAAAAGCATTATTCCATCTGAGCAAGGAACTGTGGGAGAAAGGCGAGTTGGTACATCATAGAGAACCCAAGGTTAACACCTACATCTCAGTGCATCCCAACGCATCTGAGAGACTATTCCAAGATAACAAATCAACATCCCTCTCAGGGAAGGGGATGAGCATTTGGATTCCTGTCAGACTGAGGGGACATCAGGGATAGCCCTTCTAGGTTGCAGAAGGCGCCAGGAGACCCACGCTGTGCTACATAGCTCTGTTGCTCGAGGACTTCATCCTGGGCCAGGGGCGGTTAGACAGAAATCCTGCCCCAGGAGCTTGAGAGGGCCCATCCCACCACCGAGAAGGCGGACTGCCAAGATCAATCGCTTGTTCTGAAATGGAAGAGACCTGAGTCAGGCACAACCGGGGGGGGACAAATTAGATTGCATGCTGAAGAAAAAGAAGCAAAGTGAGACTCACCTTGCTCAGGCGAGCTGGAGCAGGTTACACTACATGCGCAGAAGGGCAGGGATACTTCTGTATTGCTTGCAGAGCAGGAGGAGACACGGTGAATACTTGAGAGAGGAGGCTCCGCCGGACATTTACCTTCCTGACGAGAGGTACATCGGGTGCCTTCAATGCTCACGACACTCCGAATACATGAACTCTCTTCCCTGGAGACCAGGGCCAGAGGCGTTCAAGGACTAAGGAGAGATACACGAGGTGCACTCTGTGCTGAAGTCAGCAGAAGGACAGGGATTGCAGGCAGTGCCAGCCAGGACTTGACAATTAGAATGACTGGAAGACACGGGTTTCAGGCTGAGGTCAACTGTAGTAGGAACACGTTCTACACTGAGGACAGTGGAAGAAAACACTTCACTCCAGACCACCGAGGAGAACGGGCAGCATGCACTAGAGCATAAGGGCAGAGATCTGTTCCACGCTGAGGTGCCTGGCAGCACACACCTGCCATGTTCAGGAGCACGAAGGAAGCACTCTCCAGTCGGAGGATACCTGCACTTTGCATATTTCGTCTTTTCCCAAAACGGGTCGGCACATCTTGCTACTGCAGAAATGCTGGCCCTAACACAGTACAAATGTAGGGAGGCTGATACACACAGTCTGGGACCAAGCCCCCCCGCCTCCCCTCGCCACCCTCATCACCCCTCCATCCCTTTGCCACTCTATTTAGTCCCCAATCCCTGCCCACCTAGTACAATCTTCTCAGGGTCACAAAAGACAATCACAAACGATTAATGCCTACAGGGGCATCACCCGATCAATGGCTTCCTGAGTTGGGTTTGTGGGAGCTGAGGACTGGAGAAGTCCTGGCTTCGTAGAACATGAGACATCACTCTGTGGGCATGGAAACCTGAGTTGACCTTCAGTGCTGACCAGGGAAGAATCCTCTTGCCTCCAGGGTGTCTGTACCAGCCTTCACCCGAAAGCTACCTTCTTTGGACAGCTGAAACAGATGCACGACACTTGCCAGCCTGTGCATCTCATGCAAAAAGGAAATGCAACAGTCCTATTCCTGTCTGTCTAACGACCAGAAGGTTTTGCCATATTGATTGGCGAAGCCAGCTAGTGAAGGCCTCATCTCTTAAAAGGAGAGCCGCCAATATTTAAGAGGCACAGCTTGTAGATATGCTTGATTCTTACTCCATCCGTGCTTTGCTTCAGGTTTGCCTTTGGATTGGTTGTCGGTGTCAGTCCTGCCACTTGAACTCAGGGGCATGGGCGCTGTCCCTGAGGTGTTTCCCTCAAGGCTAGCACTCTACCCCCTTGAGCCAGCTCCAATTCCAGCTCCTACATGGGAAACTGCAGATGAAACTCCCTCAGCATTCTGGCACCAGCTGTCAAAACCTAGATCAGCGGGCCCTACCTTCCTGAGAAGCTGCCATTAGAGGCAGGAAACACTGGGGGCCTCACATCCTTAACTCCATCTTCTCCAGTGGACTGCACCAGGTGCATTCCATGCTTCCTGAGGCTGAGAAATACACTTTGCTCACTGACTGAACACAGGGACATACATTGTATTGTTAGTGAAGGAGGTGTAACATACATCTCGGGAGGGGAAGACCCTCACTACACAGTTTCAAACACCCACTCTGTACTTTCCCGGAGCAGCTCCACAACATACAAGCCCCAGCAGAGCTGCAGTTGGCCTACTCCAGCTCTAGGAGCACGCTATGGGCCATACTCCATGGTGAACAACACACACTTGCCTCGACAACAGGAACGGCCTGGAACACAGGCTGCGGTGACATCCTGACAAGAGGGATCCCAGCTACATAAAGCCACAATAGCTGGGACAGCTGCAATGCAAAACATTGCTTGCCAAGAACTGCTTGAGCAAATGCATGGCGAGACAAGCACAAGTGGAAGACACAGATTTCAGGCTACACGTTGCTCAAGCACATGCTTGCCTTTCCAACAATCCAGGCCTAAAACTCAGTCCGTGCTGAGAGGATCACTTTCCCTCCCCAACACAGCCTCAGAAGATTGCAGGCCACGTTGTGGAGCTAGGAAAAGCATTATTCCATCTGAGCAAGGAACTGTGGGAGAAAGGCGAGTTGGTACATCATAGAGAACCCAAGGTTAACACCTACATCTCAGTGCATCCCAACGCATCTGAGAGACTATTCCAAGATAACAAATCAACATCCCTCTCAGGGAAGGGGATGAGCATTTGGATTCCTGTCAGACTGAGGGGACATCAGGGATAGCCCTTCTAGGTTGCAGAAGGCGCCAGGAGACCCACGCTGTGCTACATAGCTCTGTTGCTCGAGGACTTCATCCTGGGCCAGGGGCGGTTAGACAGAAATCCTGCCCAGGAGCTTGAGAGGGGCCATCCCACCACCGAGAAGGCGGACTGCCCAGATCAATCGCTTGTTCTGAAATGGAAGAGGACCTGAGTCAGGCACAACCGGGGGGGACAAATTAGATTGCATGCTGAAGAAAAAGAAGCAAAGTGAGACTCACCTTGCTCAGGCGAGCTGGAGCAGGTACACTACATGCGCAGAAGGGCAGGGATACTTCTGTATTGCTTGCAGAGCAGGAGGAGACACGGTGAATACTTGAGAGAGGAGGCTCCGCCGGACATTTACCTTCTGACGAGAGGTACATCGGGTGCCTTCAACGCTCACGACACTCCGAATACATGAACTCTCTTCCCTGGAGACCAGGGCCAGAGGCGTTCAGGACTAAGGAGAGATACACGAGGTGCACTCTGTGCTGAAGTCAGCAGAAGGACAGGGATTGCAGGCAGTGCCAGCCAGGACTTGACAATTTGAATGACTGGAAGACACGGGTTTCAGGCTGAGGTCAACTGTAGTAGGAACACGTTCTACACTGAGGACAGTGGAAGAAAACACTTCATTCCAGACCACCGAGGAGAACGGGCAGCATGCACTAGAGCATAAGGGCAGAGATCTGTTCCACGCTGAGGTGCCTGGCAGCACACACCTGCCATGTTCAGGAGCACGAAGGAAGCACTCTCCAGTCGGAGGATACCTGCACTTTGCATATTTCGTCTTTTCCCAAAACGGGTCGGCCACATCTTGCTACTGCAGAAATGCTGGCCCTAAACACAGTACAAATGTAGGGAGGCTGATACACACAGTCCTGGGACCAAGCCCCCCCCACCTCCCCTCGCCACCCTCATCACCCCTCCATCCCTTTGCCACTCTATTTAGTCCCCAATCCCCGCCCACCTAGTACAATCTTCTCAGGGTCACAAAAGACAATCACAAACGATTAATGCCTACAGGGCATCACCCGATCAATGGCTTCCTGAGTTGGGTTAGTGGGAGGTGAGGACTGGAGAAGTCCTGGCTTCGTAGAAACATGAGACATCACTCTGTGGGCGTGAAACCTGAGTTGACCTTCAGTGCTGACCAGGGAAGAATCCTCTTGCCTCCAGGGTGTCTGTACCCAGCCTTCACCCGAAAGCTACCTTCTTTGGACAGCTGAAACAGATGCACGACACTTGCAGCCTGTGCATCTCATGCAAAAAGGAAATGCAACAGTCCTATTCCTGTCTGTCTAACGACCAGAAGGTTTTGCCATATTGATTGGCGAAGCCCAGCTAGTGAAGGCCTCATCTCTTAAAAGGAGAGCCGCCAATATTTAAGAGGCACAGCTTGTAGATATGCTTGATTCTTACTCCATCCGTGATTTGCTTCAGGTTTGCCTTTGGATTGGTTGTCGGTGTCAGTCCTGCCACTTGAACTCAGGGCATGGGCGCTGTCCCTGAGGTGTTTCCCTCAAGGCTAGCACTCTACCCCTTGAGCCAGCTCCAATTCCAGCTCCTACATGGGAAACTGCAGATGAAACTCCCTCAGCATTCTGGCACCAGCTGTCAAAACCTAGATCAGCGGGCCCTACCTTCCTGAGAAGCTGCCATTAGAGGCAGGAAACACTGGGGGCCTCACATCCTTAACTCCATCTTCTCCACTGGACCTGCACCAGGTGCATTCCCCATGCTTCCTGAGGCTGAGAAATACACTTTGCTCACTGACTGAACACAGGGACATACATTGTATTGTTAGTGAAGGAGGTGTAACATACATCTCGGGAGGGGAAGACCCTCACTACACAGTTTCAAACACCCACTCTGTACTTTCCCGGAGCAGCTCCACAACATACAAGCCCAGCAGAGCTGCAGTTGGCCTACTCCAGCTCTAGGAGCACGCTATGGGCCATACTCCATGGTGAACAACACACACTTGCCTCGACAACAGGAACGGCCTGGAACACAGGCTGCGGTGACATCCTGACATGAGGGATCCCAGCTACATAAAGCCACAATAGCTGGGACAGCTGCAATGCAAACATTGCTTGCCAAGAACTGCTTGAGCAAATGCATGGCGAGACAAGCACAAGTGGAAGACACAGATTTCAGGCTACACGTTGCTCAAGCACATGCTTGCCTTTCCAACAATCCAGGCCTAAAACTCAGTCCGTGCTGAGAGGATCACTTTCCCCTCCCCAACACAGCCTCAGAAGATTGCAGGCCACGTTGTGGAGCTAGGAAAAGCATTATTCCATCTGAGCAAGGAACTGTGGGAGAAAGGCGAGTTGGTACATCATAGAGAACCCAAGGTTAACACCTACATCTCGGTGCATCCCAACGCATCTGAGAGACTATTCCAAGATAACAAATCAACATCCCTCTCAGGGAAGGGGATGAGCATTGGATTCCTGTCAGACTGAGGGGACATCCAGGGATAGCCCCTTCTAGGTTGCAGAAGGCGCCAGGAGACCCACGCTGTGCTACATAGCTCTGTTGCTCGAGGACTTCATCCTGGGCCAGGGGCGGTTAGACAGAAAATCCTGCCCAGGAGCTTGAGAGGGCCAATCCACCACCGAGAAGGCGGACTGCCAAGATCAATCGCTTGTTCTGAAATGGAAGAGACCTGAGTCAGGCACAACCGGGGGGGACAAATTAGATTGCATGCTGAAGAAAAAGAAGCAAAGTGAGACTCACCTTGCTCAGGCGAGCTGGAGCAGGTACACTACATGCGCAGAAGGGCAGGGATACTTCTGTATTGCTTGCAGAGCAGGAGGAGACACGGTGAATACTTGAGAGAGGAGGCTCCGCCGGACATTTACCTTCCTGACGAGAGGTACATCGGGTGCCTTCAACGCTCACGACACTCCGAATACATGAACTCTCTTCCCTGGAGACCAGGGCCAGAGGCGTTCAGGACTAAGGAGAGATACACGAGGTGCACTCTGTGCTGAAGTCAGCAGAAGGACAGGGATTGCAGGCAGTGCCAGCCAGGACTTGACAATTAGAATGACTGGAAGACACGGGTTTCAGGCTGAGGTCAACTGTAGTAGGAACACGTTCTACACTGAGGACAGTGGAAGAAAACACTTCGTTCCAGACCACCGAGGAGAACGGGCAGCATGCACTAGAGATCTGTTCCACGCTGAGGTGCCTGGCAGCACACCACCTGCCATGTTCAGGAGCACGAAGGAAGCACTCTCCAGTCGGAGGATACCTGCACTTTGCATATTTCGTCTTTTCCCCAAAACGGGTCGGCACATCTTGCTACTGCAGAAATGCTGGCCCTAAAACAAAGTACAAATGTAGGGAGGCTGATACACACAGTCTGGGACCAAGCCCCCCCACCTCCCCTCGCCACCCTCATCACCCCTCCATCCCTTTGCCACTCTATTTAGTCCCCAATCCCCGCCCACCTAGTACAATCTTCTCAGGGTCACAAAAGACAATCACAAAACGATTAATGCCTACAGGGGCATCACCCGATCAATGGCTTCCTGAGTTGGGTTAGTGGGAGGTGAGGACTGGAGAAGTCCTGGCTTCGTAGAACATGAGACATCACTCTGTGGGCGTGAAAACCTGAGTTGACCTTCAGTGCTGACCAGGGAAGAATCCTCTTGCCTCCAGGGTGTCTGTACCAGCCTTCACCAGAAAGCTACCTTCTTTGGACAGCTGAAACAGATGCACGACACTTGCAGCCTGTGCATCTCATGCAAAAAGGAAATGCAACAGTCCTATTCCTGTCTGTCTAACGACCAGAAGGTTTTGCCATATTGATTGGCGAAGCCAGCTAGTGAAGGCCTCATCTCTTAAAAGGAGAGCCGCCAATATTTAAGAGGCACAGCTTGTAGATATGCTTGATTCTTACTCCATCCGTGCTTTGCTTCAGGTTTGCCTTTGGATTGGTTGTCGGTGTCAGTCCTGCCACTTGAACTCAGGGCATGGGCGCTGTCCCTGAGGTGTTTCCCTCAAGGCTAGCACTCTACCCCTTGAGCCAGCTCCAATTCCAGCTCCTACATGGGAAACTGCAGATGAAACTCCCTCAGCATTCTGGCACCAGCTGTCAAAACCTAGATCAGCGGGCCCTACCTTCCTGAGAAGCTGCCATTAGAGGCAGGAAACACTGGGGGCCTCACATCCTTAACTCCATCTTCTCCAGTGGACTGCACCAGGTGCATTCCATGCTTCCTGAGGCTGAGAAATACACTTTGCTCACTGACTGAACACAGGGACATACATTGTATTGTTAGTGAAGGAGGTGTAACATACAACTCTCGGGAGGGGAAGACCCTCACTACACAGTTTCAAACACCCACTCAGTACTTTCCCGGAGCAGCTCCACAACATACAAGCCCAGCAGAGCTGCAGTTGGCCTACTCCAGCTCTAGGAGCACGCTATGGGCCATACTCCATGGTGAACAACACACCACCTTGCCCTCGACAACAGGAACGGCCTGGAACACAGGCCGCGGTGACATCCTGACATGAGGGATCCCAGCTACATAAAGCCACAATAGCTGGGACAGCTGCAATGCAAACATTGCTTGCCAAGAACTGCTTGAGCAAATGCATGGCGAGACAAGCACAAGTGGAAGACACAGATTTCAGGCTACACGTTGCTCAAGCACATGCTTGCCTTTCCAACATCCAGGCCTAAAACTCAGTCCGTGCTGAGAGGGATCACTTTCCCTCCCCAACATAGCCTCAGAAGATTGCAGGCCACGTTGTGGAGCTAGGAAAAGCATTATTCCATCTGAGCAAGGAAACTGTGGGAGAAAGGCGAGTTGGTACATCATAGAGAACCCAAGGTTAACACCTACATCTCAGTGCATCCCAACGCATCTGAGAGACTATTCCAAGATAACAAATCAACATCCCTCTCAGGGAAGGGGATGAGCATTTGGATTCCTGTCAGACTGAGGGGACATCAGGGGATAGCCCTTCTAGGTTGCAGAAGGCGCCAGGAGACCCACGCTGTGCTACATAGCTCTGTTGCTCGAGGACTTCATCCTGGGCCAGGGGGCGGTTAGACAGAAATCCTGCCCAGGAGCTTGAGAGGGCCCATCCCACCACCGAGAAGGCGGACTGCCAAGATCAATCGCTTGTTCTGAAATGGAAGAGACCTGAGTCAGGCACAACCGGGGGGGGGACAAATTAGATTGCATGCTGAAGAAAAAGAAGCAAGTGAGACTCACCTTGCTCAGGCGAGCTGGGAGCAGGTACACTACATGCGCAGAAGGGCAGGGATACTTCTGTATTGCTTGCAGAGCAGGAGGAGACACGGTGAATACTTGAGAGAGGAGGCTCCGCCGGACATTTACCTTCCTGACGAGAGGTACATCGGGTGCCTTCAATGCTCACGACACTCCGAATACATGAACTCTCTTCCCTGGAGACCAGGGCCAGAGGCGTTCAGGACTAAGGAGAGATACACGAGGTGCACTCTGTGCTGAAGTCAGCAGAAGGACAGGGATTGCAGGCAGTGCCAGCCAGGACTTGACAATTAGAATGACTGGAAGACACGGGTTTCAGGCTGAGGTCAACTGTAGTAGGAACACGTTCTACACTGAGGACAGTGGAAGAAAACACTTCACTCCAGACCACCGAGGAGAACGGGCAGCATGCACTAGAGCATAAGGGCAGAGATCTGTTCCACGCTGAGGTGCCTGGCAGCACACACCTGCCATGTTCAGGAGCACGAAGGAAGCACTCTCCAGTCGGAGGATACCTGCACTTTGCATATTTCGTCTTTTCCCAAAACGGGTCGGCACATCTTGCTACTGCAGAAATGCTGGCCCTAACACAGTACAAATGTAGGGAGGCTGATACACACAGTCTGGGACCAAGCCCCCCCCCGCCTCCCCTCGCCACCCTCATCACCCCCTCCATCCCTTTGCCACTCTATTTAGTCCCCAATCCCTGCCCACCTAGTACAATCTTCTCAGGGTCACAAAAGACAATCACAAAACGATTAATGCCTACAGGGGCATCACCCGATCAATGGCTTCCTGAGTTGGGTTTGTGGGAGCTGAGGACTGGAGAAGTCCTGGCTTCGTAGAACATGAGACATCACTCTGTGGGCATGGAAACCTGAGTTGACCTTCAGTGCTGACCAGGGAAGAATCCTCTTGCCTCCAGGGTGTCTGTACCAGCCTTCACCCGAAAGCTACCTTCTTTGGACAGCTGAAACAGATGCACGACACTTGCAGCCTGTGCATCTCATGCAAAAAGGAAATGCAACAGTCCTATTCCTGTCTGTCTAACGACCAGAAGGTTTTGCCATATTGATTGGCGAAGCCAGCTAGTGAAGGCCTCATCTCTTAAAAGGAGAGCCGCCAATATTTAAGAGGCCACAGCTTGTAGATATGCTTGATTCTTACTCCATCCGTGCTTTGCTTCAGGTTTGCCTTTGGATTGATTGTCGGTGTCAGTCCTGCCACTTGAACTCAGGGCATGGGCGCTGTCCCTGAGGTGTTTCCCTCAAGGCTAGCACTCTACCCCTTGAGCCAGCTCCAATTCCAGCTCCTACATGGGAAACTGCAGATGAAACTCCCTCAGCATTCTGGCACCAGCTGTCAAAAACCTAGATCAGCGGGCCCTACCTTCCTGAGAAGCTGCCATTAGAGGCAGGAAACACTGGGGCCTCACATCCTTAACTCCATCTTCTCCAGTGGACTGCACCAGGTGCATTCCCATGCTTCCTGAGGCTGAGAAATACACTTTGCTCACTGACTGAACACAGGGACATACATTGTATTGTTAGTGAAGGAGGTGTAACATACATCTCGGGAGGGGGAAGACCCTCACTACACAGTTTCAAACACCCACTCTGTACTTTCCCGGAGCAGCTCCACAACATACAAGCCCAGCAGAGCTGCAGTTGGCCTACTCCAGCTCTAGGAGGCACGCTATGGGCCATACTCCATGGTGAACAACACACACTTTGCCTCGACAACAGGAACGGCCTGGAACACAGGCTGCGGTGACATCCTGACAAGAGGGGATCCCAGCTACATAAAGCCACAATAGCTGGGACAGCTGCAATGCAAACATTGCTTTGCCAAGAACTGCTTGAGCAAATGCATGGCGAGACAAGCACAAGTGGAAGACACAGATTTCAGGCTACACGTTGCTCAAGCACATGCTTGCCTTTCCAACAATCCAGGCCTAAAACTCAGTCCGTGCTGAGAGGATCACTTTCCCTCCCCAACACAGCCTCAGAAGATTGCAGGCCACGTTGTGGAGCTAGGAAAAGCATTATTCCATCTGAGCAAGGAACTGTGGGAGAAAGGCGAGTTGGTACATCATAGAGAAACCCAAGGTTAACACCTACATCTCAGTGCATCCCAACGCATCTGAGAGACTATTCCAAGATAACAAATCAACATCCCTCTCAGGGAAGGGGATGAGCATTTGGATTCCTGTCAGACTGAGGGGACATCAGGGATAGCCCTTCTAGGTTGCAGAAGGCGCCAGGAGACCCACGCTGTGCTACATAGCTCTGTTGCTCGAGGACTTCATCCTGGGCCAGGGGCGGTTAGACAGAAATCCTGCCCAGGAGCTTGAGAGGGCCCATCCCACCACCGAGAAGGCGGACTGCCAAGATCAATCGCTTGTTCCTGAAATGGAAGAGACCTGAGTCAGGCACAACCGGGGGGGACAAATTAGATTGCATGCTGAAGAAAAAGAAGCAAAGTGAGACTCACCTTGCTCAGGCGAGCTGGAGCAGGTACACTACATGCGCAGAAGGGCAGGGATACTTCTGTATTGCTTGCAGAGCAGGAGGAGACACGGTGAATACTTGCAGAGAGAGGCTCCGCCGGACATTTACCTTCCTGACGAGAGGTACATCGGGTGCCTTCAACGCTCACGACACTCCGAATACATGAACTCTCTTCCCTGGAGACCCAGGGCCAGAGGCGTTCAGGACTAAGGAGAGATACACGAGGTGCACTCTGTGCTGAAGTCAGCAGAAGGACAGGGATTGCAGGCAGTGCCAGCCAGGACTTGACAATTAGAATGACTGGAAGACACGGGTTTCAGGCTGAGGTCAACTGTAGTAGGAACACGTTCTACACTGAGGACAGTGGAAGAAAACACTTCATTCCAGACCACCGAGGAGAACGGGCAGCATGCACTAGAGATCTGTTCCACGCTGAGGTGCCTGGCAGCACACACCTGCCCATGTTCAGGAGCACGAAGGAAGCACTCTCCAGTCGGAGGATACCTGCACTTTGCATATTTCGTCTTTTCCCAAAAACGGGTCGGCACATCTTGCTACTGCAGAAATGCTGGCCCTAACACAGTACAAATGTAGGGAGGCTGATACACACAGTCTGGGACCAAGCCCCCCCCGCCTCCCCTCGCCACCCTCATCACCCCTCCATCCCTTTGCCACTCTATTTAGTCCCCAATCCCTGCCCACCTAGTACAATCTTCTCAGGGTCACAAAAGACAATCACAAACGATTAATGCCTACAGGGGCATCACCCGATCAATGGCTTCCTGAGTTGGGTTTGTGGGAGCTGAGGACTGGAGAAGTCCTGGCTTCGTAGAACATGAGACATCACTCTGTGGGCGTGAAAACCTGAGTTGACCTTCAGTGCTGACCAGGGAAGAATCCTCTTGCCTCCAGGGTGTCTGTACCAGCCTTCACCCGAAAGCTACCTTCTTTGGACAGCTGACAGATGCACGACACTTGCAGCCTGTGCATCTCATGCAAAAAGGAAATGCAACAGTCCTATTCCTGTCTGTCTAACCACCAGAAGGTTTTGCCA
>NW_025961352.1:0-40224 GCF_023159225.1 Perognathus longimembris pacificus | reverse complement strand
GGTGAGGGAACAGAGAAAAAAGTTCATTTAGGAACGACATGAACATGCTGCGTAGGTAGCTGTTTATCAGTAAATATCTCCACTGAGATTAAGAAAAGCAGTAGCTTAATAAATTAAGTACTTCCTGGTATGGTTATTGTGCTGGTAACTCCCCAAAAGAATCTGGATTGTGGTGAGGGAACAGAGAAAAAAGATCCTTTAAGACGTGCACTTACGAAGGGGTTAGGCAGCTGTATATCAGGGAGTAAACCTTCTGAGAATAAAAACAGCTGGAGCTTGTTAAGGTAATTACACAGGGGAAAGGATAATGTACTCGGACCTCCTCAGAAGAATCTGATTTGTGGTGAGGGGTGAGAGATAAAAGCTCATTTAGGAACGACATGAACATGCTGCGTAGGTAGCTGTTTATCAGTAAATAAATCCACTAAGATTAAGAAAATCAGTAGCTTAATAAATTAAGTACTTCCTGGTATGGTTACAATAATGGTAACTCCCCAAAAGAATCTGGATTGTGGTGAGGGAACAGAGAAAAAGCTCATTTAGACCTGCACTTACGAAGGGGGTAGGCAGTTGTATATCAGGGAGTAAACCTTCTGAGAGTAAAAACAGCTAGAGCTTGTTAAGGTAATTACACAGAGGAAAGGATAATGTACTGGGAACTCCTCAGAAGAATCTGATTTGTGATGAGGGGAGAGAGATAAAAGCTCATTAGGAACGACATGAACATGCTGCGTAGGTAGCTGTTTATCAGTTAATATCTCCACTGAGATTAAGAAAAGCAGTAGCTTAATAAATTAAGTACTTCCTGGTATGGTTACTGTACTGGTAACTCCCCAAAAGAATCTGGATTGTGGTGAGGGAACAGAGAAAAAAGCTCATTTAGGACCTGCACTTACGAAGGGGGTAGGCAGCTGTATAGCAGGGAGTATCGCTTCTGAGAATAAAAACAGATGGAGCTTGTTAAGGTAATTACACAAGGGAAAGGGTAATGTACTGGGAACTCCTCAGAAGAATCTGATTTGTGGTGAGGGTAGAGAGATAAAAGCTCATTTAGGAACGACATGAACATGCTGCATACGTAGCTGTTTATCAGTAAATATCTAAACTTAGATTAAGACAAGCAGTAGCTTAATAAAATAAGTACTTCCTGGTATGGATACTGTACTGGTAACTCCCCAAAAGAATCTGGATTGTATTGAGGGAACAGAGAAACAAGCTCATTTAGGAACGACATGAACATGCTGCGTAGGTAGCTGTTTATCAGTAAATATCTCCACTGAGATTAAGAAAAGCAGTAGCTTAATAAATTAAGTAGTTCCTGGTATGGTTACTGTACTGGTAACTCCCCAAAAGAATCTGGATTGTGGTGAGGGAACAGAGAAAAAAGCTCATTTAGGAACGACATGAACATGCTGCGTAGGTAGCTGTTTATCAGTAAATATCTCCACTGAGATTAAGAAAAGCAGTAGCTTAATAAATTAAGTACTTCCTGCAATGGATACTGTGCTGGTAACTTCCCAAAAGAATCTGGATTGTGGTGAGGTAACAGAGAAAAAAGCTCATTTAGGAACGACATGAACATGCTGCGTAGGTAGCTTTTTATAAGTAATTATCTCCACTGAGATTTAGAAAAGCAGTAGCTTAATAAATTAAGTACTTCCTGGTATGGTTACTGTACTGGTAACTCCCCAAAAGAATCTGGATTGTGGTGAGGGAACAGAGAAAAAAGCTCATTTAGGACCTTCACTTACGAAGGGGGTAGGCAGCTCTATATCAGGGAGTAAACATTCTGAGAATAAAAACAGCTGGAGCTTGTTAAGGTAATTACACAGGGGAAAGGATAATGTACTGGGAACTCCTCAGAAGAATCTGATTTATGGTGAGGGGAGAGAGATAAAAGCTCATTTAGGAACGACATGAACATGCTGCGTCGGTAGCTGTTTGTCAGTAAATATCTCCACTGAGAATAAGAAAAGCAGTAGCTTAATAAATTAAGCACTTCCTGGTATGGTTACTGTACTGGTAACTCCCCAATAGTATCTGGATTGTGGTGAGGGAACAGTGAAAAAAGCTCATTTAGGACCTGCACTTACGAAGGAGGTAGCCAGCTGTATATCAGGGAGTAAACCTTCTGAGAATAAAAACAGCTGGAGCTTGTTAAGGTAATTACACAGGGGAAAGGATAATGTACTGGGAACTCCTCAGAAGAATCTGATTTGTGGTGAGGGGAGAGAGATAAAAGCTCATTTAGGAACGACATGAACATGCTGCATACGTAGCTGTTTATCAGTAAATATCTCCACTGAGATTAAGAAAACAGTAGCGTAATAAATTAAGTACTTCCTGGTATGGATACTGTACTGGTAACTCCCCAAAAGAATCTCGATTGTGGTGAGGGAACAGAGAAAAAAGCTCATTTAGGACCTGCACTTACGAAGGCGGTAGGCAGCTGTATATCAGGGAGTAAAACTTCTGAGAATAAAAACAGCTGGAGCTTGTTCAAGTAATTACACAGGGGAAAGGATAATGTACTGGGAACTCCACAGAAGAATCTGATTTGAGGTGACGGAAGAGAGATAAAAGCTCATTTATGAACGACATGAACATGCTGGGTAGGTAGCTGTTTATCATTAGATATCTCCACTGAGATTAAGAAAAGCAGTAGCTTAATAAATTAAGTACTTCCTGGTATGGATACTGTACTGGTAACTCCCCAAAAGAATCTGGATTGTAGTGAGGGAACAGAGAAAAAAGCTCATTTAGGAACGACATGAACATGCTGCGTTGGTAGCTGTTTATCAGTAAATATCTCCACTGAGATTAAGAAAAGCAGTAGCTTAATAAATTAAGTACTTCCTGGTATGGTTACTGTACTGGAAACTCTCCAAAAGAATCTGGATTGTGGTGAGGAAACAGAGAAAAAAGCTCATTTAGGACCTGCACTTACGAAGGTGGTAAGCAGCTGTATATCAGGGAGTAAACCTTCTGAGAATGAAAACAGCTGGACCTTGTTAAGGTAATTACACAGGGGAAAGGATAATGTACTGGGAACTCCTCAGAAGAATCTGATTTGTGTTGAGGAGAGAGAGATAAAAGCTCATTTAGGAACGATATGAAAATGCTGCATAGGTAGCTGTGTATCAGTAAATATCTCCACTGAGATTAAGAAAAGCAGTAGCTTCATAAATTAAGTACTTCCTGGTATGGTTACTGTACTGGTAACTCCCCAAAAGAATCTGGATTGTGGTGAGGGAACAGAGAAAAAAGCTCATTTAGGACCTGCACTTACGAAGGGGTTAGGCAGCTGTATATCAGGGAGTAAACCTTCTGAGAATAAAAACAGCTGGAGCTTCTTAAGGTAATTACACAGGGGAAAGGATAATGTAGTGGGAACTCCTCAGAAGAATCTGATTTGTGGTGAGGGGAGAGAGATAAAAGCTCGTTTAGGAACGACATGAACATGCTGCGTAGGTAGCTGTTTATCAGTAAATATCTCCACTGAGATTAAGAAAAGCAGTAGCTTAATAAATTAAGTACTTCCTGGTATGGTTACTGTACTGGTAACTCTCCAAAAGAATCTGGATTGTGGTGAGGGAACAGAGAAAAAGCTCATTTAGGACCTGCACTTACGAAGGGGGTAGGCAGCTGTATATCAGGGAGTAAACCTTCTGAGAATAAAAACAGCTGGAGCTTGTTAAGGTAATTACACATTGGAAAGGATAATGTACTGGGAACTCCTCAGAAGATTCTGATTTGTGGTGAGGGGAGAGAGATAAAAGCTCATTTAGGAACGATATGAAAATGCTGCATAGGTAGCTGTTTATAAGTAAATATCTCCACTGAGATTAAGAAAAGCAGTAGCTTAATAAATTAAGTACTTCCTGGTATGGTTACTGTACTGGTAACTCCCCAAAAGAATCTGGATTGTGGTGAGGGAACAGAGAAAAAAG
Organism: Perognathus longimembris pacificus; assembly: GCF_023159225.1. Taxonomy (NCBI): domain Eukaryota; kingdom Metazoa; phylum Chordata; class Mammalia; order Rodentia; family Heteromyidae; genus Perognathus; species Perognathus longimembris. The sequence goes on along the minus strand of NW_025961352.1, from coordinate 36,274 downwards.
CTCATTTAGGACCTGCACTTACGAAGGGGGTAGGCAGCTGTATATCAGGGAGTAAAACTTCTGAGAATAAAAACAGCTGGAGCTTATTAAGGTAATTACACAGGGGAAAGGATAATGTACTGGGAACTCCTCAGAAGAATTTGATTTGTGGTGAGGGGAGAGAGATAAAAGCTCATTTAGGAACGACATGAACATGCTGCGTAGGTAGCTGTTTATCAGTTAATATCTCCCCTGAGATTAAGAAAAGCAGTAGCTTAATGAATTAAGTACTTCCTGGTATGGTTACTGTACTGGTAACTCCCCAAAAGAATCTGGATTGTGGTGAGGGAACAGAGAAAAAAGCTCATTTAAGACCTGCACTTACGAAGGGGGTAGGCAGCTGTATATCAGGGAGTAAACATTCTGAGAATAAAAACAGCTGGAGCTTGTTAAGGTAATTACACATGGGGAAAGGATAATGTATTGGGAACTCCTCAGAAGAATCTGATTTGTGGTGACGGGGAGAGAGATAAAAGCTCGTTTAGGAACGACATGAACATGCTGCGTAGGTAGCTGTTTATCAGTAAACATCTCCATTGAGATTAACAAAAGCAGTAGCTTAATAAATTAAGTACTTCCTGGTATGGTTACTGTACTGGTAACTCCCCAAAAGAATCTGGATTGTGGTGAGGGAACAGAGAAAAAAGCTCATTTAGGAACTGCACTTACGAAGGGGGTAGGCAGCTGTATATCAGGGAGTATCGCTTCTGAGAATAAAAACAGATGGAGATTGTTAACGTAATTACACATGGGAAAGGATAATGTACTGGGAACTCCTCAGAAGAATCTGATTTGTGATGAGGGGAGAGAGATAAAAGCTAATTTAGGAACGACATGAACATGCTGCGTAGGTAGCTGTTTATCACTAAATATCTCCACTGAGATTAAGAAAAGCAGTAGCTTAATAAATTAAGTACTTCCTGGTATGGTTACTGTACTGGTAACTCCCCAAAAGAATCTGGATTGTGGTGAGGGTACAGAGAAAAAAGCTCATTTAGGACCTGCACTTACGAAGGGGGTAGGCAGTTGTATATCATGGAGTAAACCTTCTGAGAATAAAAAGAGCTGGAGCTTTTTAAGGTAATTACACAGGGGAAAGGATAATGTACTGGGAACTCCTCAGAAGAATCTTATTTGTGGTGAGGGGAGAGAGATAATAGCTCATTTAGGAACGACATGAACATGCTGTGTAGGTAGCTGTTTATCAGTAAATATCTCCACTGAGATTAAGAAAAGCAGTAGCTTAATGAACTAAGTACTTCCTGGTATGGTTACTGTACTGGTAATTGCCGAAAAGAATCTGGATTGTGGTGAGGGAACAGAGAAAAAAGCTCATTTAGGACCTGCATTTACGAAGGTGGTAGGCAGCTGTATATCAGGTAGTATCGCTTCTGAGAATAAAAACAGATGGAGCTTCTTAAGGTAATTACACAGGGGAAAGGATAATGTACTGGGAACTCCTCAGAAGAATCTGATTTGTGTTGTGGGGAGAGAGATAAAACCTCATTTAGGAACGACATGAACATGCTGCGTAGGTAGCTGTTTATCAGTAAATATCTCCACTGAGATTAAGAAAAGCAGTAGCTAAATAAATTAAGTAGTTCCTGGTATGGTTACTGTACGGGTAACTCCCGAAAAGAACCTGGATTGTGGTGAGGGAACAGAGAAAAAAGCTCATTTAGGACCTGCACTTACGAAGATTGTAGGCAGCTGTATATCAGGGAGTAAACCTTCTGAGAATAAAAACAGCTGGAGCTTGTTAAGGTAATTACACAGGGGAAAGGATAATGTACTGGGAACTCCTCAGAAGAATCTGATTTGTGGTGAGGGGAGAGAGATAAAAGCTCATTTAGGAACGACATGAACATGCTGCATACGTAGCTGTTTATCAGTAAATATCTCCACTGAGATTAAGAGAAGCAGTAGCTTAATAAATTAAGTACTTCCTGGTATGGATACTGTACTGGTAACTCCCCAAAAGTATCTGGATTGTGGTGAGGGAACAGAGAAAAAAGGTCTTTTAGGAACGACATGAACATGCTGCGTAGGTAGCTGTTTATCAGTAAATATCTCCACTGAGATTAAGAAAAGCAGTAGCTTAATAAATTAAGTACTTCCTGGTATGGTTACAATACTGGTAACTCCCCAAAAGAATCTGGATTGTGGTGAGGGAACAGAGAAAAAGCTCATTTAGGACCTGCACTTATGAAGGGGGTAGGCAGTTGTATATCAGGGAGTAAACCTTCTGAGAGTAAAAACAGCTGGAGCTTGTTAAGGTAATTACACAGGGGAAAGGATAATGTACTGGGAACTCCTCAGAAGAATCTGATTTGTGGTGAGGGTAGAGAGATAAAAGCTCATTTAAGAACGAAATGAACATGCTGCATACGTAGCTGTTTATGAGTAAATATCTAAACTTAGATTAAGAAAAGCAGTAGCTTAATAAAATAAGTACTTCCTGGTATGGATACTGTACTGGTAACTCCCCAAAAGAATCTGGATTGTATTGAGGGAACAGAGAAACAAGCTCATTTAGGAACGACATGAACATGCTGCGTAGGTATCTGTTTATCAGTAAATATCTCCACTGAGATTAAGAAAAGCAGTAGCTTAATAAATTAAGTAGTTCCTGGTATGGTTACTGTACTGGTAACTCCCCAAAAGAATCTGGATTGTGGTGAGTGAACAGAGAAAAAAGCTCATTTAGGAACGACATGAACATGCTGCGTAGGTAGCTGTTTATCAGTAAATATCTCCACTGAGATTAAGAAAAGCAGTATCTTAATAAATTAAGTACTTCCTGCTATGGATACTGTACTGGTAACTCCCCAAAAGAATCTGGATTGTGGTGAGGGAACAGAGAAAAAAGCTCATATAGGACCTACAATTACGAAGGGGGTAGGCAGCTGTATATCAGGGAGTAAACCTTCTGAGAATAAAAACAGCTGGAGCTTGTTAAGGTAATTACACAGGGGAAAGGATAATGTACTGGGAACTCCACAGAAGAATCTGATTTGTGGTGAGGGGAGAGAGATAAAAGCTCATTTAGGAACGACATGAACATGCTGCGTAGGTAGCTGTTTATCAGTAAATATCTCCACTGAGATTAAGAAAAGCAGTAGCTTAATAAATTAAGTACTTCCTGGTATGGTTACTGTACTGGTAACTCCCCAAAAGAATCTGGATTGTGGTGAGGGAACAGAGAAAAAAGCTCATTTAGGACCTGCACTTACGAAGGGGGTAGGCAACTGTATATCAGGGAGTAAACCCTCTGAGAATAAAAACAACTGCAGCTTGTTAAGGTAATTACACAGGGGAATGGATAATGTACTGGGAACTCCTCAGAAGAATCTGATTCGTGGTGACGGGAGAGAGATAAAATCTCATTTAGGAACGACATGAACATGCTGCGTAGGTAGCTGTTTATCAGTAAATATCTCCACTGAGATTAAGAAAAGCAGTAGCTTAATAAATTAAGTACTTCCTGGTATGGTTACTGTACTGGTAACTCCCCAAAATGATTTGGATTGTGGTGAGAGAACAGAGAAAAAAGCTCATTTATGAACTGCACTTACGAAGGGGGTAGGCAGCTGTATATCAGGGAGTATCGCTTCTGAGAATAAAACCAGCTGGAGCTTGTTAAGATAATTACACAGGGGAAAGTTTAATGTACTGGGAACTCCTCAGAAGAATCTGATTTGTGGTGAGGGGAGAGAGATAAAAGCTCATTTAGGAACGACATGAACATGCTGTGTAGGTAGCTGTTTATCAGTAAAAATCTCCACTGAGATTAAGAAAAGCAGTAGCTTAATAAATAAAGTACTTCCTGGTATGGATACTGTACTGGTAACTCCCCAAAAGAATCTTGATTGTGGTGAGGGAACAGAGAAAAAAGCTCATTTAGGAACGACATGAACATGCTGCGTAGGTAGCTGTTTATCAGTAAATATCTCCACTGAGATTAAGAAAAGCAGTAGCTTAATAAATTAAGTACTTCCTGGTATGGTTACTGTACTGGTAACTCCCCAAAAGAATCTGGATTGTGGTGAGGGAACAGAGAAAAAAGCTCATTTAGGACCTGCACTTACAAAGGGGGTAGGCAGCTGTATATCAGGGAGTAAACCTTCTGAGAAAAAAAACAGCTGGAGCTTGTTAAGGTAATTACACAGGGGAAAGGATAATGTACTGGGAACTCCTCAGAAGAATCTGATTTGTGGTGAGGGGAGAGAGATAAAAGCTCATTTAGGAACGACATGAACATGCTGCATACGTAGCTGTTTATCAGTAAATATCTCCACTGAGATTAAGAAAAGCAATAGCGTAATAAATTAAGTACTTCCTGGTATGGATACTGTACTGGTATCTCCCCAAAAGAATCTCGATTGTGATGAGGGAACAGAGAAAAAAGCTCATTTAGGACCTGCACTTACGAAGGGGGTAGGCAGCTCGATATCAGGGAGTAAAACTTCCGAGAATAAAAACAGTTGGAGCTTGTTCAAGTAATTACACAGGGGAAAGGATAATGTACTGGGAACTGCACAGAAGAATCTGATTTGTGGTGAGGGGAGAGAGATAAAAGCTCATTTAGGAACGACATGAACATGCTGCGTAGGTAGCTGTTAATCAGTAAATATCTCCACTGAGATTAAGAAAAGCAGTAGCTTAATAAATTAAGTACTTCCTGCAATGGATACTGTGCTGGTAACTTCCCAAAAGAATCTGGATTGTGGTGAGGTAACAGAGAAAAAAGCTCATTTAGGAACGACATGAACATGCTGCGTAGGTAGCTGTTTATAAGTAATTATCTCCACTGAGATTTAGAAAAGCAGTAGCTTAATAAATTAAGTACTTCCTGGTATGGTTACTGTACTGGTAACTCCCCAAAAGAATCTGGATTGTGGTGAGGGAACAGAGAAAAAAGCTCATTTAGGACCTTCACTTACGAAGGGGGTAGGCAGCTCTATATCAGGGAGTAAACATTCTGAGAATAAAAACAGCTGGAGCTTGTTAAGGTAATTACACAGGGGAAAGGATAATGTACTGGGAACTCCTCAGAAGAATCTGATTTATGGTGAGGGGAGAGAGATAAAAGCTCATTTAGGAACGACATGAACATGCTGCGTCGGTAGCTGTTTGTCAGTAAATATCTCCACTGAGAATAAGAAAAGCAGTAGCTTAATAAATTAAGCACTTCCTGGTATGGTTACTGTACTGGTAACTCCCCAATAGTATCTGGATTGTGGTGAGGGAACAGTGAAAAAAGCTCATTTAGGACCTGCACTTACGAAGGAGGTAGCCAGCTGTATATCAGGGAGTAAACCTTATGAGAATAAAAACAGCTGGAGCTTGTTAAGGTAATTACACAGGGGAAAGGATAATGTACTGGGAACTCCACAGAAGAATCTGATTTGAGGTGACGGGAGAGAGATAAAAGCTCATTTATGAACGACATGAACATGCTGGGTAGGTAGCTGTTTATCATTAGATATCTCCACTGAGATTAAGAAAAGCAGTAGCTTAATAAATTAAGTACTTCCTGGTATGGATACTGTACTGGTAACTCCCCAAAAGAATCTGGATTGTAGTGAGGGAACAGAGAAAAAAGCTCATTTAGGAACGACATGAACATGCTGCGTAGGTAGCTGTTTATCAGTAAATATCTCCACTGAGATTAAGAAAAGCAGTAGCTTAATAAATTAAGTACTTCCTGGTATGGTTACTGTACTGGTAACTCCCCAAAAGAATCTGGATTGTGGTGAGGGAACAGAGAAAAAAGCTCATTTAGGACCTGCACTTACGAAGGGGGTAGGCAGCTGTATATCAGGGAGTAAACCTTCTGAGAAAAAAAACAGCTGGAGCTTGTTAAGGTAATTACACAGGGGAAAGGATAATGTACTGGGAACTCCTCAGAAGAATCTGATTTGTGGGGAGGGGAGAGAGATAAAAGCTCATTTAGGAACGACATGAACATGCTGCATACGTAGCTGTTTATCAGTAAATATCTCCACTGAGATTAAGAAAAGCAGTAGCGTAATAAATTAAGTACTTCCTGGTATGGATACTCTACTGGTATCTCCCCAAAAGAATCTCGATTGTGATGAGGGAACAGAGAAAAAAGCTCATTTAGGACCTGCACTTACGAAGGGGGTAGGCAGCTCGATATCAGGGAGTAAAACTTCCGAGAATAAAAACAGTTGGAGCTTGTTCAAGTAATTACACAGGGGAAAGGATAATGTACTGGGAACTCCACAGAAGAATCTGATTTGTGGTGAGGGGAGAGAGATAAAAGCTCATTTAGGAACGACATGAACATGCTGCGTACGTAGCTGTTAATCAGTAAATATCTCCACTGAGATTAAGAAAAGCAGTAGCTTCATAAATTAAGTACTTCCTGCAATGGATACTGTGCTGGTAACTTCCCAAAAGAATCTGGATTGTGGTGAGGTAACAGAGAAAAAAGCTCATTTAGGAACGACATGAACATGCTCCGAAGGTAGCTGTATATCAGTAAATATCTCCACTGAGATTAAGAAAAGCAGTAGCTTAATAAATTAAGTACTTCCTGGTATGGTTACTGTACTGGTAACTCCCCAAAAGAATCTGGATTGTGGTGAGGGAACACAGAAAAAAGCTCATTTAGCACCTGCACTTACGAAGGGGGTAGGCAGCTGTATATCAGGGAGTATCGCTTATGAGAATAAAAACAGCTGGAGCTTGTTAAGGTAATTACACAGGGGAAAGGATAATGTACTGGGAACTCCTCAGAAGAATCTGATTTGTGGTGAGGGGAGAGAGATAAAAGCTCATTTAGGAACGACATGAACATGCTGCGTAGGTAACTGATTATCAGTAATTATCTCCACTGAGATTTAGAAAAGCAGTAGCTTAATAAATTAAGTACTTCCTGGTATGGTTACTGTACTGGTAACTCCCCAAAAGAATCTGGATTGTGGTGAGGGAACAGAGAAAAAAGCTCATTTAGGACCTGCACTTACGAAGGGGGTAGGCAGCTCTATATCAGGGATAAAACTTCTGAGAATAAAAACAGCTGGAGCTTATTAAGGTAATTACACAGGGGAAAGGATAATGTACTGGGAACTCCTCAGAAGAATCTGATTTGTAGTGATGGGAGAGAGATAAAAGCTCATTTAGGAACGACATGAACATGCTGCATACGTAGCTGTTTATCAGTAAATATCTCCACTGAGATTAAGAAAAGCAGTAGCTTCATAAATTAAGTACTTCCTGGTATGGTTACTGTACTGGTAACTCCCCAAAAGAATCTGGATTGTGGTGAGGGAACAGAGAAAAAAGCTCATTTAGGACCTGCACTTACGAAGTGGTTAGGCAGCTGTATATCAGGGAGTAAACCTTCTGAGAATAAAAACAGCTGGAGCTTCTTAAGGTAATTACACAGGGGAAAGGATAATGTAGTGGGAACTCCTCAGAAGAATCTGATTTGTGGTGAGGGGAGAGAGATAAAAGCTCGTTTAGGAACGACATGAACATGCTGCGTAGGTAGCTGTTTATCAGTAAATATCTCCACTGAGATTAAGAAAAGCAGTAGCTTAATAAATTAAGTACTTCCTGGTATGGTTACTGTACTGGTAACTCTCCAAAAGAATCTGGATTGTGGTGAGGGAACAGAGAAAAAGCTCATTTAGGACCTGCACTTACGAAGGGGGTACGCAGCTGTATATCAGGGAGTAAACCTTCTGAGAATAAAAACAGCTGGAGCTTGTTAAGGTAATTACACATTGGAAAGGATAATGTACTGGGAACTCCTCAGAAGATTCTGATTTGTGGTGAGGGGAGAGAGATAAAAGCTCATTTAGGAACGATATGAAAATGCTGCATAGGTAGCTGTTTATAAGTAAATATCTCCACTGAGATTAAGAAAAGCAGTAGCTTAATAAATTAAGTACTTCCTGGTATGGTTACTGTACTGGTAACTCCCCAAAAGAATCTGGATTGTGGTGAGGGAACAGAGAAAAAAGCTCATTTAGGACCTGCACTTACGAAGGGGGTAGGCAGCTGTATATCAGGGAGTAAAACTTCTGAGAATAAAAACAGCTGGAGCTTATTAAGGTAATTACACAGGGGAAAGGATAATGTACTGGGAACTCCTCAGAAGAATCTGATTTGTGGTGAGGGGAGAGAGATAAAAGCTCATTTAGGAACGACATGAACATGCTGCGTAGGTAGCTGTTTATCAGTTAATATCTCCACTGAGATTAAGAAAAGCAGTAGCTTAATGAATTAAGTACTTCCTGGTATGGTTACTGTACTGGTAACTCCCCAAAAGAATCTGGATTGTGGTGAGGGAACAGAGAAAAAAGCTCATTTAAGACCTGCACTTACGAAGGGGGTAGGCAGCTGTATATCAGGGAGTAAACATTCTGAGAATAAAAACAGCTGGAGCTTGTTAAGGTAATTACACATGGGGAAAGGATAATGTATTGGGAACTCCTCAGACGAATCTGATTTGTGGTGACGGGAGAGAGATAAAAGCTCGTTTAGGAACGACATGGACATGCTGCGTAGGTAGCTGTTTATCAGCAAACATCTCCATTGAGATTAAGAAAAGCAGTAGCTTAATAAATTAAGTACTTCCTGGTATGGTTACTGTACTGGTAACTCCCCAAAAGAATCTGGATTGTGGTGAGGGAACAAAGAAAAAAGCTCATTTAGGAACTGCACTTACGAAGGGGGTAGGCAGCTGTATATCAGGGAGTATCGCTTCTGAGAATAAAAACAGATGGAGATTGTTAAGGTAATTACACATGGGAAAGGATAATGTACTGGGAACTCCTCAGAAGAATCTGATTTGTGATGAGGGGAGAGAGATAAAAGCTCATTTAGGAACGACATGAACATGCTGCGTAGGTAGCTGTTTATCACTAAATATCTCCACTGAGATTAAGAAAAGCAGTAGCTTAATAAATTAAGTACTTCCTGGTATGGTTACTGTACTGGTAACTCCCCAAAAGAATCTGGATTGTGGTGAGGGTACAGAGAAAAAAGCTCATTTAGGACCTGCACTTACGAAGGGGGTAGGCAGTTGTATATCATGGAGTAAACCTTCTGAGAATAAAAAGAGCTGGAGCTTTTTAAGGTAATTACACAGGGGAAAGGATAATGTACTGGGAACTCCTCAGAAGAATCTTATTTGTGGTGAGGGGAGAGAGATAATAGCTCATTTAGGAACGACATGAACATGCTGTGTAGGTAGCTGTTTATCAGTAAATATCTCCACTGAGATTAAGAAAAGCAGTAGCTTAATAAACTAAGTACTTCCTGGTATGGTTACTGTACTGGTAATTGCCGAAAAGAATCTGGATTGTGGTGAGGGAACAGAGAAAAAAGCTCATTTAGGACCTGCATTTACGAAGGTGGTAGGCAGCTGTATATCAAGTAGTATCGCTTCTGAGAATAAAAACAGATGGAGCTTCTTAAGGTAATTACACAGGGGAAAGGATAATGTACTGGGAACTCCTCAGAAGAATCTGATTTGTGTTGTGGGGAGAGAGATAAAACCTCATTTAGGAACGACATGAACATGCTGCGTAGGTAGCTGTTTATCAGTAAATATCTCCACTGAGATTAAGAAAAGCAGTAGCTAAATAAATTAAGTAGTTCCTGGTATGGTTACTGTACGGGTAACTCCCGAAAAGAACCTGGATTGTGGTGAGGGAACAGAGAAAAAAGCTCATTTAGGACCTGCACTTACGAAGATGGTAGGCAGCTGTATATCAGGGAGTAAACCTTCTGAGAATAAAAACAGCTGGAGCTTGTTAAGGTAATTACACAGGGGAAAGGATAATGTACTGGGAACTCCTCAGAAGAATCTGATTTGTGGTGAGGGGAGAGAGATAAAAGCTCATTTAGGAACGACATGAACATGCTGCATACGTAGCTGTTTATCAGTAAATATCTCCACTGAGATTAAGAAAAGCAGTAGCTTAATAAATTAAGTACTTCCTGGTATGGATACTGTACTGGTAACTCCCCAAAAGTATCTGGATTGTGGTGAGGGAACAGAGAAAAAAGGTCTTTTAGGAACGACATGAACATGCTGCGTAGGTAGCTGTTTATCAGTAAATATCTCCACTGAGATTAAGAAAAGCAGTAGCTTAATAAATTAAGTACTTCCTGGTATGGTTACTGTACTGGTAACTCCCCAGAAGAATCTGGATTGTGGTGAGGGAACAGAGAAAAAAGCTCATTTAGGACCTGCACTTACGAAGGTGGTAGGCAGCTGTATATCAGGGAGTAAACCTTCTGAGAATATAAACAGCTGGAGCTTGTTAAGGTAATTACACAGGGGAAAGGATAATGTACTGGGAACTCCTCAGAAGAATCTGATTTGTGGTGAGGGGAGAGAGATAAAAGCTCATTTAGGAACGACATGAACATGCTGCATACGTAGCTGTTTATCAGTAAATATCTCCACTGAGATTAAGAAAAGCAGTAGCTTAATAAATTAAGTACTTGCTGGTATGGATACTTTACTGGTAACTCCCCAAAAGAATCTGGATTGTGGTGAGGGAACAGAGAAAAAAGTTCATTTAGGAACGACATGAACATGCTGCGTAGGTAGCTGTTTATCAGTAAATATCTCCACTGAGATTAAGAAAAGCAGTAGCTTAATAAATTAAGTACTTCCTGGTATGGTTATTGTGCTGGTAACTCCCCAAAAGAATCTGGATTGTGGTGAGGGAACAGAGAAAAAAGATCCTTTAGGACGTGCACTTACGAAGGGGTTAGGAAGCTGTATATCAGGGAGTAAACCTTCTGAGAATAAAAACAGCTGGAGCTTGTTAAGGTAATTACACAGGGGAAAGGATAATGTACTCGGAACTCCTCAGAAGAATCTGATTTGTGGTGAGGGGAGAGAGATAAAAGCTCATTTAGGAACGACATGAACATGCTGCGTAGGTAGCTGTTTATCAGTAAATAAATCCACTAAGATTAAGAAAATCAGTAGCTTAATAAATTAAGTACTTCCTGGTATGGTTACAATACTGGTAACTCCCCAAAAGAATCTGGATTGTGGTGAGGGAACAGAGAAAAAGCTCATTTAGGACCTGCACTTATGAAGGGGGTAGGCAGTTGTATATCAGGGAGTAAACCTTCTGAGAGTAAAAACAGCTGGAGCTTGTTAAGGTAATTACACAGGGGAAAGGATAATGTACTGGGAACTGCTCAGAAGAATCTGATTTGTGGTGAGGGTAGAGAGATAAAAGCTCATTTAAGAACGACATGAACATGCTGCATACGTAGCTGTTTATCAGTAAATATCTAAACTTAGATTAAGAAAAGCAGTAGCTTAATAAAATAAGTACTTCCTGGTATGGATACTGTACTGGTAACTCCCCAAAAGAATCTGGATTGTATTGAGGGAACAGAGAAACAAGCTCATTTAGGAACGACATGAACATGCTGCATAGGTAGCTGTTTATCAGTAAATATCTCCACTGAGATTAAGAAAAGCAGTAGCTTAATAAATTAAATAGTTCCTGGTATGGTTACTGTACTGGTAACTCCCCAAAAGAATCTGGATTGTGGTGAGTGAACAGAGAAAAAAGCTCATTTAGGAACGACATGAACATGCTGCGTAGGTAGCTGTTTATCAGTAAATATCTCCACTGAGATTAAGAAAAGCAGTATCTTAATAAATTAAGTACTTCCTGCTATGGATACTGTACTGGTAACTCCCCAAAAGAATCTGGATTGTGGTGAGGGAACAGAGAAAAAAGCTCATATAGGACCTACAATTACGAAGGGGGTAGGCAGCTGTATATCAGGGAGTAAACCTTCTGAGAATAAAAACAGCTGGAGCTTGTTAAGGTAATTACACAGGGGAAAGGATAATGTACTGGGAACTCCACAGAAGAATCTGATTTGTGGTGAGGGGAGAGAGATAAAAGCTCATTTAGGAACGACATGAACATGCTGCGTAGGTAGCTGTTTATCAGTAAATATCTCCACTGAGATTAAGAAAAGCAGTAGCTTAATAAATTAAGTACTTCCTGGTATGGTTACTGTACTGGTAACTCCCCAAAAGAATCTGGATTGTGGTGAGGGAACAGAGAAAAAAGCTCATTTAGGACCTGCACTTACGAAGGGGGTAGGCAACTGTATATCAGGGAGTAAACCTTCTGAGAATAAAAACAACTGCAGCTTGTTAAGGTAATTACACAGGGGAATGGATAATGTACTGGGAACTCCTCAGAAGAATCTGATTCGTGGTGACGGGAGAGAGATAAAATCTCATTTAGGAACGACATGAACATGCTGCGTAGGTAGCTGTTTATCAGTAAATATCTCCACTGAGATTAAGAAAAGCAGTAGCTTAATAAATTAAGTACTTCCTGGTATGGTTACTGTACTGGTAACTCCCCAAAAGGATTTGGATTGTGGTGAGAGAACAGAGAAAAAAGCTCATTTATGAACTGCACTTACGAAGGGGGTAGGCAGCTGTATATCAGGGAGTATCGCTTCTGAGAATAAAACCAGCTGGAGCTTGTTAAGATAATTACACAGGGGAAAGTTTAATGTACTGGGAACTCCTCAGAAGAATCTGATTTGTGGTGAGGGGAGAGAGATAAAAGCTCATTTAGGAACGACATGAACATGCTGTGTAGGTAGCTGTTTATCAGTAAAAATCTCCACTGAGATTAAGAAAAGCAGTAGCTTAATAAATAAAGTACTTCCTGGTATGGATACTGTACTGGTAACTCCCCAAAAGAATCTTGATTGTGGTGAGGGAACAGAGAAAAAAGCTCATTTAGGAACGACATGAACATGCTGCGTAGGTAGCTGTTTATCAGTAAATATCTCCACTGAGATTAAGAAAAGCAGTAGCGTAATAAATTAAGTACTTCCTGGTATGGTTACTGTACTGGTAACTCCCCAAAAGAATCTGGATTGTGGTGAGGGAACAGAGAAAAAAGCTCATTTAGGACCTGCACTTATAAAGGGGGTAAGCAGCTGTATATCAGGGAGTAAACCTTCTGAGAAAAAAAACAGCTGGAGCGTGTTAAGGTAATTACACAGGGGAAAGGATAATGTACTGGGAACTCCTCAGAAGAATCTGATTTGTGGTGAGGGGAGAGAGATAAAAGCTCATTTAGGAACGACATGAACATGCTGCATACGTAGCTGTTTATCAGTAAATATCTCCACTGAGATTAAGAAAAGCAATAGCGTAATAAATTAAGTACTTCCTGGTATGGATACTGTACTGGTATCTCCCCAAAAGAATCTCGATTGTGATGAGGGAACAGAGAAAAAAGCTCATTTAGGACCTGCACTTACGAAGGGGGTAGGCAGCTCGATATCAGGGAGTAAAACTTCCGAGAATAAAAACAGTTGGAGCTTGTTCAAGTAATTACACAGGGGAAAGGATAATGTACTGGGAACTGCACAGAAGAATCTGATTTGTGGTGAGGGGAGAGAGATAAAAGCTCATTTAAGAACGACATGAACATGCTGCGTAGGTAGCTGTTAATCAGTAAATATCTCCACTGAGATTAAGAAAAGCAGTAGCTTCATAAATTAAGTACTTCCTGCAATGGATACTGTGCTGGTAACTTCCCAAAAGAATCTGGATTGTGGTGAGGTAATAGAGAAAAAAGCTCATTTAGGAACGACATGAACATGCTGCGTAGGTAGCTGTTTATAAGTAATTATCTCCACTGAGATTTAGAAAAGCAGTAGCTTAATAAATTAAGTACTTCCTGGTATGGTTACTGTACTGGTAACTCCCCAAAAGAATCTGGATTGTGGTGAGGGAACAGAGAAAAAAGCTCATTTAGGACCTTCACTTACGAAGGGGGTAGGCAGCTCTATATCAGGGAGTAAACATTCTGAGAATAAAAACAGCTGGAGCTTGTTAAGGTAATTACACAGGGGAAAGGATAATGTACTGGGAACTCCTCAGAAGAATCTGATTTATGGTGAGGGGAGAGAGATAAAAGCTCATTTAGGAACGACATGAACATGCTGCTTCGGTAGCTGTTTGTCAGTAAATATCTCCACTGAGAATAAGAAAAGCAGTAGCTTAATAAATTAAGCACTTCCTGGTATGGTTACTGTACTGGTAACTCCCCAATAGTATCTGGATTGTGGTGAGGGAACAGTGAAAAAAGCTCATTTAGGACCTGCACTTACGAAGGAGGTAGCCAGCTGTATATCAGGGAGTAAACCTTATGAGAATAAAAACAGCTGGAGCTTGTTAAGGTAATTACACAGGGGAAAGGATAATGTACTGGGAACTCCTCAGAAGAATCTGATTTGTGGTGAGGGGAGAGAGATAAAAGCTCATTTAGGAACGACATGAACATGCTGCATACGTAGCTGTTTATCAGTAAATATCTCCACTGAGATTAAGAAAACAGTAGCGTAATAAATTAAGTACTTCCTGGTATGGATACTGTACTGGTAACTCCCCAAAAGAATCTCGATTGTGGTGAGGGAACAGAGAAAAAAGCTCATTTAGGACCTGCACTTACGAAGGGGGTAGGCAGCTGTATATCAGGGAGTAAAACTTCTGAGAATAAAAACAGCTGGAGCTTGTTCAAGTAATTACACAGGGGAAAGGATAATGTACTGGGAACTCCACAGAAGAATCTGATTTGAGGTGACAGGAGAGAGATAAAAGCTCATTTATGAACGACATGAACATGCTGGGTAGGTAGCTGTTTATCATTAGATATCTCCACTGAGATTAAGAAAAGCAGTAGCTTAATAAATTAAGTACTTCCTGGTATGGATACTGTACTGGTAACTCCCCAAAAGAATCTGGATTGTAGTGAGGGAACAGAGAAAAAAGCTCATTTAGGAACGACATGAACATGCTGCGTAGGTAGCTGTTTATCAGTAAATATCTCCACTGAGATTAAGAAAAGCAGTAGCTTAATAAATTAAGTACTTCCTGGTATGGTTACTGTACTGGTAACTCCCCAAAAGAATCTGGATTGTGGTGAGGGAACAGAGAAAAAAGCTCATTTAGGACCTGCACTTACGAAGGGGGTAGGCAGCTGTATATCAGGGAGTAAACCTTCTGAGAAAAAAAACAGCTGGAGCTTGTTAAGGTAATTACACAGGGGAAAGGATAATGTACTGGGAACTCCTCAGAAGAATCTGATTTGTGGTGAGGGGAGAGAGATAAAAGCTCATTTAGGAACGACATGAACATGCTGCATACGTAGCTGTTTATCAGTAAATATCTCCACTGAGATTAAGAAAAGCAATAGCGTAATAAATTAAGTACTTCCTGGTATGGATACTGTACTGGTATCTCCCCAAAAGAATCTCGATTGTGATGAGGGAACAGAGAAAAAAGCTCATTTAGGACCTGCACTTACGAAGGGGGTAGGCAGCTCGATATCAGGGAGTAAAACTTCCGAGAATAAAAACAGTTGGAGCTTGTTCAAGTAATTACACAGGGGAAAGGATAATGTACTGGGAACTGCACAGAAGAATCTGATTTGTGGTGAGGGGAGAGAGATAAAAGCTCATTTAGGAACGACATGAACATGCTGCGTAGGTAGCTGTTAATCAGTAAATATCTCCACTGAGATTAAGAAAAGCAGTAGCTTCATAAATTAAGTACTTCCTGCAATGGATACTGTGCTGGTAACTTCCCAAAAGAATCTGGATTGTGGTGAGGTAACAGAGAAAAAAGCTCATTTAGGAACGACATGAACATGCTGCGTAGGTAGCTGTTTATAAGTAATTATCTCCACTGAGATTTAGAAAAGCAGTAGCTTAATAAATTAAGTACTTCCTGGTATGGTTACTGTACTGGTAACTCCCCAAAAGAATCTGGATTGTGGTGAGGGAACAGAGAAAAAAGCTCATTTAGGACCTTCACTTACGAAGGGGGTAGGCAGCTCGATATCAGGGAGTAAACATTCTGAGAATAAAAACAGCTGGAGCTTGTTAAGGTAATTACACAGGGGAAAGGATAATGTACTGGGAACTCCTCAGAAGAATCTGATTTATGGTGAGGGGAGAGAGATAAAAGCTCATTTAGGAACGACATGAACATGCTGCATACGTAGCTGTTAATCAGTAAATATCTCCACTGAGATTAAGAAAAGCAGTAGCTTAATAAATTAAGTACTTCCTGGAATGGATACTGTACTGGTAACTCCCCTAAAGAATCTGGATTGTGGTGAGGGAACAGAGAAAAAAGCTCATTTATGAACGACATGAACATGCTGCATAGGTAACTGATTATCAGTAATTATCTCCACTGAAATTTAGAAAAGCAGTAGCTTAATAAATTAAGTACTTCCAGGTATGGTTACTGTACTGGTAACTCCCCAAAAGAATCTGGATTGTGGTGAGGGAACAGAGAAAAAAGCTCATTTAGGACCTGCACTTACGAAGGGGGTAGGCAGCTCTATATCAGGGATAAAACTTCTGAGAATAAAAACAGCTGGAGCTTATTAAGGTAATTACACAGGGGAAAGGATAATGTACTGGGAACTCCTCAGAAGAATCTGATTTGTAGTGATGGGAGAGAGATAAAAGCTCATTTAGGAACGACATGAACATGCTGCATACGTAGCTGTTTATCAGTAAATATCTCCACTGAGATTAAGAAAAGCAGTAGCTTAATAAATTAAGTACTTCCTGGTATGGTTACTGTACTGGTAACTCCCCAAAAGAATCTGGATTGTGGTGAGGGAACAGAGAAAAAAGCTCATTTAGGACCTGCACTTACGAATGGGGTAGGCAGCTGTATATCAGGGAGTAAACGTTCTGAGAATAAAAACAGCTGGAGCTTGTTAAGGTAATTACACAGGGGAAAGGATAATGTAGTGGGAACTCCTCAGAAGAATCTGATTTGTGGTGAGAGGAGAGAGATAAAAGCTCATTTAGGAACAACATGAACATGCTGTGTAGGAAGCTGTTTATCAGTAAATATCTCCACTGAGATTAAGAAAAGCAGTAGCTTAATAAATTAAGTACTTCCTGGTATGGTTACTGTACTGGTAACTCTCCAAAAGAATCTGGATTGTGGTGAGGAAACAGAGAAAAAAGCTCATTTAGGACCTGCACTTACGAAGGTGGTAGGCAGCTGTATATCAGGGAGTAAACCTTCTGAGAATGAAAACAGCTGGACCTTGTTAAGGTAATTACACAGGGGAAAGGATAATGTACTGGGAACTCCTCAGAAGAATCTGATTTGTGTTGAGGAGAGAGAGATAAAAGCTCATTTAGGAACGATATGAAAATGCTGCATAGGTAGCTGTGTATCAGTAAATATCTCCACTGAGATTAAGAAAAGCAGTAGCTTAATAAATTAAGTACTTCCTGGTATGGTTACTGTACTGGTAACTCCCCAAAAGAATCTGGATTGTGGTGAGGGAACAGAGAAAAAAGCTCATTTAGGACCTGCACTTACGAAGGGGTTAGGCAGCTGTATATCAGGGAGTAAACCTTCTGAGAATAAAAACAGCTGGAGCTTCTTAAGGTAATTGCACAGGGGAAAGGATAATGTAGTGGGAACTCCTCAGAAGAATCTGATTTGTGGTGAGGGGAGAGAGATAAAAGCTCGTTTAGGAACGACATGAACATGCTGCGTAGGTAGCTGTTTATCTGTAAATATCTCCACTGAGATTAAGAAAAGCAGTAGCTTAATAAATTAAGTATTTCCTGGTATGGTTACTGTACTGGTAACTCTCCAAAAGAATCTGGATTGTGGTGAGGGAACAGAGAAAAAGCTCATTTAGGACCTGCACTTACGAAGGGGGTAGGCAGCTGTATATCAGGGAGTAAACCTTCTGAGAATAAAAACAGGTGGAGCTTGTTAAGGTAATTACACAATGGAAAGGATAATGTACTGGGAAATCCTCAGAAGATTCTGATTTGTGGTGAGGGGAGAGAGATAAAAGCTCATTTAGGAACGATATGAAAATGCTGCATAGGTAGCTGTTTATAAGTAAATATCTCCACTGAGATTAAGAAAAGCAGTCGCTTAATAAATTAAGTACTTCCTGGTATGGTTACTGTACTGGTAACTCCCCAAAAGAATCTGGATTGTGGTGAGGGAACAGAGAAAAAAGCTCATTTAGGACCTGCACTTACGAAGGGGGTAGGCAGCTGTATATCAGGGAGTAAAACTTCTGAGAATAAAAACAGCTGGAGCTTATTAAGGTAATTACACAGGGGAAAGGATAATGTACTGGGAACTCCTCAGAAGAATCTGATTTGTGGTGAGGGGAGAGAGATAAAAGCTCATTTAGGAACGACATGAACATGCTGCATACGTAGCTGTTTATCAGTAAATATCTCCACTGAGATTAAGAAAAGCAGTAGCTTAAGAAATTAAGTACTTCCTGGTATGGTTACTGTACTGGAAACTCCCCAAAAGAATCTGGATTGTGGTGAGGGAACAGAGAAAAAAACTCATTTAGGACCTGCACTTACGAAGGGGGTAGGCAGCTGTATATCAGGGAGTAAACCTTCTGAGAATAAAAACAGCTGGAGCTTGTTAAGGTAATTACACAGGGGAAAGGATAATGTACTGGGAACTCCTCAGAAGAATCTGATTTGTAGTGAAGGAACAGAGAAAAAAGCTCATTTAGGAACGACATGAACATGCTGCGTAGGTAGCTGTTTATCAGTAAATATCTCCACTGAGATTAAGAAAAGCAGTAGCTTAATAAATTAAGTACTTCCTGGTATGGTTACTGTACTGGTAACTCCCCAGAAGAATCAGGATTGTGGTGAGGGAACAGAGAAAAAAGCTCATTTAGGACCTGCACTTACGAAGGGGGTAGGCAGCTGTATATCAGGGAGTAAACCTTCTGAGAATAAAAACAGCTGGAGCTTGTTAAGGTAATTACACAGTGGAAAGGATAATGTACTGGGAACTCCTCAGAAGAATCTGATTTGTGGTGAGGGGAGAGAGATAAAAGCTCATTTAGAAACGACATGAACATGCTGCATACGTAGCTGTTTATCAGTAAATATCTCCACTGAGATTAAGAAAAGCAGTAGCTTAATAAATTAAGTACTTGCTGGTATGGATACTGTACTGGTAACTCCCCAAAAGAATCTGGATTGTGGTGAGGGAACAGAGAAAAAAGCTCATATAGGACCTGCACTTACGAAGGGGGTAGGCAGCTGTATATCAGGGAGTAAACCTTCTGAGAATAAAAACAGCTGGAGCTTGTTAAGGTAATTACACAGGGGAAAGGATAATGTACTGGGAACTCCTCAGAAGAATCTGATTTGTGGTGAGGGGAGAGAGATAAAAGCTCATTTAGGAACGACATGAACATGCTGCATACGTAGCTGTTTATCAGTAAATATCTCCACTGAGATTAAGAAAAGCAGTAGCTTAATAAATTAAGTACTTGCTGGTATGGATACGGTACTGGTAACTCCCCAAAAGAATCTGGATTGTGGTGAGGGAACAGAGAAAAAAGCTCATTTAGGAACGACATGAACATGCTGCGTAGGTAGCTGTTTATCAGTAAATATCTCCACTGCGATTAAGAAAAGCAGTAGCTTAATAAATTAAGTACTTCCTGGTATGGTTATTGTGCTGGTAACTCCCCAAAAGAATCTGGATTGTGGTGAGGGAAGAGAGAAAAAAGATCCTTTAGGACGTGCACTTACGAAGGGGTTAGGCAGCTGTATATCAGGGAGTAAACCTTCTGAGAATAAAAACAGCTGGAGCTTGTTAAGGTAATTACACAGGGGAAAGGATAATGTACTCGGAACTCCTCAGAAGAATCTGATTTGTGGTGAGGGGAGAGAGAAAAACGCTCATTTAGGAACGACATGAACATGCTGCGTAGGTAGCTGTTTATCAGTAAATAAATCCACTAAGATTAAGAAAATCAGTAGCTTAATAAATTAAGTACTTCCTGGTATGGTTACAATACTGGTAACTCCCCAAGAGAATCTGGATTGTGGTGAGGGAACAGAGAAAAAGCTCATTTAGGACCTGCACTTACGAAGGGGGTAGGCAGTTGTATATCAGGGAGTAAACCTTCTGAGAGTAAAAACAGCTGGAGCTTGTTAAGGTAATTACACAGTGGAAAGGATAATGTACTGGGAACTCCTCAGAAGAATCTGATTTGTGGTGAGGGGAGAGAGATAAAAGCTCATTTAGAAACGACATGAACATGCTGCATACGTAGCTGTTTATCAGTAAATATCTCCACTGAGATTAAGAAAAGCAATACCTTAATAAATTAAGTACTTCCTGGTATGGATACTGTACTGGTAACTCTCCAAAAGAATCTGGATTGTGGTGAGGGAACAGAGAAAAAGCTCATTTAGGACCTGCACTTACGAAGGGGGTAGGCAGCTGTATATCAGGGAGTAAACCTTCTGAGAATAAAAACAGGTGGAGCTTGTTAAGGTAATTACACATTGGAAAGGATAATGTACTGGGAAATCCTCAGAAGATTCTGATTTGTGGTGAGGGGAGAGAGATAAAAGCTCATTTAGGAACGATATGAAAATGCTGCATAGGTAGCTGTTTATAAGTAAATATCTCCACTGAGATTAAGAAAAGCAGTAGCTTAATAAATTAAGTACTTCCTGGTATGGTTACTGTACTGGTAACTCCCCAAAAGAATCTGGATTGTGGTGAGGGAACAGAGAAAAAAGCTCATTTAGGACCTGCACTTACGAAGGGGGTAGGCAGCTGTATATCAGGGAGTAAAACTTCTGAGAATAAACACAGCTGGAGCTTATTAAGGTAATTACACAGGGGAAAGGATAATGTACTGGGAACTCCTCAGAAGAATCTGATTTGTGGTGAGGGGAGAGAGATAAAAGCTCATTTAGGAACGACATGAACATGCTGCATACGTAGCTGTTTATCAGTAAATATCTCCACTGAGATTAAGAAAAGCAGTAGCTTAAGAAATTAAGTACTTCCTGGTATGGTTACTGTACTGGAAACTCCCCAAAAGAATCTGGATTGTGGTGAGGGAACAGAGAAAAAAACTCATTTAGGACCTGCACTTACGAAGGGGGTAGGCAGCTGTATATCAGGGAGTAAACCTTCTGAGAATAAAAACAGCTGGAGCTTGTTAAGGTAATTACACAGGGGAAAGGATAATGTACTGGGAACTCCTCAGAAGAATCTGATTTGTAGTGAAGGAACAGAGAAAAAAGCTCATTTAGGAACGACATGAACATGCTGCGTAGGTAGCTGTTTATCAGTAAATATCTCCACTGAGATTAAGAAAAGCAGTAGCTTAATAAATTAAGTACTTCCTGGTATGGTTACTGTACTGGTAACTCCCCAAAAGTATCTGGATTGTGGTGAGGGTACAGAGAAAAAAGCTCATTTAGGACCTGCACTTACGAAGGGGGTAGGCAGTTGTATAACAGGTAGTAAACCTTCTGAGAATAAAAACAGCTGGAGCTTTTTAAGGTAATTACACAGTGGAAAGGATAATGTACTGGGAACTCCTCAGAAGAATCTTATTTGTGGTGAGGGGAGAGAGATAATAGCTCATTTAGGAACGACATGAACATGCTGTGTAGGTAGCTGTTTATCAGTAAATATCTCCACTGAGATTAAGAAAAGCAGTAGCTTAATAAACTAAGTACTTAATGGTATGGTTACTGTACTGGTAATTGCCGAAAAGAATCTGGATTGTGGTGAGGGAACAGAGAAAAAAGCTCATTTAGTACCTGCACTTACGAAGGGGGTAGGCAGCTGTATATCAGGGAGTATCGCTTCTGAGAATAAAAACAGATGGAGCTTCTTAAGGTAATTACACAGGGGAAAGGATAATGTACTGGGAACTCCTCAGAAGAATCTGATTTGTGGTGAGGGGAGAGAGATATAAGCTCATTTAGGAACGATATGAAAATGCTGCATAGGTAGCTGTTTATAAGTAAATATCTCCACTGAGATTAAGAAAAGCAGTAGCTTAATAAATTAAGTTCTTCCTGGTATGGTTACTGTACTGGTAACTCCCCAAAAGTATCTGGATTGTGGTGAGGGAACAGAGAAAAAAGGTCTTTTAGGAACGACATGAACATGCTGCGTAGGTAGCTGTTTATCAGTAAATATCTCCACTGAGATTAAGAAAAGCAGTAGCTTAATAAATTAAGTACTTCCTGGTATGGTTACTGTACTGGTAACTCCCCAGAAGAATCTGGATTGTGGTGAGGGAACAGAGAAAAAAGCTCATTTAGGACCTGCACTTACGAAGGGGGTAGGCAGCTGTATATCAGGGAGTAAACCTTCTGAGAATAAAAACAGCTGGAGCTTGTTAAGGTAATTACACAGGGGAAAAGATAATGTACTGGGAACTCCTCAGAAGAATCTGATTTGTGGTGAGGGGAGAGAGATAAAAGCTCATTTAGGAACGACATGAACATGCTGCATACGTAGCTGTTTATCAGTAAATATCTCCACTGAGATTAAGAAAAGCAGTAGCTTAATAAATTAAGTACTTGCTGGTATGGATACTTTACTGGTAACTCCCCAAAAGAATCTGGATTGTGGTGAGGGAACAGAGAAAAAAGTTCATTTAGGAACGACATGAACATGCTGCGTAGGTAGCTGTTTATCAGTAAATATCTCCACTGAGATTAAGAAAAGCAGTAGCTTAATAAATTAAGTACTTCCTGGTATGGTTATTGTGCTGGTAACTCCCGAAAAGAATCTGGATTGTGGTGAGGGAACAGAGAAAAAAGATCCTTTAGGACGTGCACTTACGAAGGGGTTAGGCAGCTGTATATCAGGGAGTAAACCTTCTGAGAATAAAAACAGCTGGAGCTTGTTAAGGTAATTACACAGGGGAAAGGATAATGTACTCGGACCTCCTCAGAAGAATCTGATTTGTGGTGAGGGGAGAGAGATAAAAGCTCATTTAGGAACGACATGAACATGCTGCGTAGGTAGCTGTTTATCAGTAAATAAATCCACTAAGATTAAGAAAATCAGTAGCTTAATAAATTAAGTACTTCCTGGTATGGTTACAATACTGGTAACTCCCCAAAAGAATCTGGATTGTGGTGAGGGAATACAGAAAAAGCTCATTTAGGACCTGCACTTACGAAGGGGGTAGGCAGTTGTATATCAGGGAGTAAACCTTCTGAGAGTAAAAACAGCTGGAGCTTGTTAAGGTAATTACACAGAGGAAAGGATAATGTACTGGGAACTCCTCAGAAGAATCTGATTTGTGATGAGGGGAGAGAGATAAAAGCTCATTAGGAACGACATGAACATGCTGCGTAGGTAGCTGTTTATCAGTTAATATCTCCACTGAGATTAAGAAAAGCAGTAGCTTAATAAATTAAGTACTTCCTGGTATGGTTACTGTACTGGTAACTCCCCAAAAGAATCTGGATTGTGGTGAGGGAACAGAGAAAAAAGCTCATTTAGGACCTGCACTTACGAAGGGGGTAGGCAGCTGTATAGCAGGGAGTATCGCTTCTGAGAATAAAAACAGATGGAGCTTGTTAAGGTAATTACACAAGGGAAAGGGTAATGTACTGGGAACTCCTCAGAAGAATCTGATTTGTGGTGAGGGTAGAGAGATAAAAGCTCATTTATGAACGACATGAACATGCTGCATACGTAGCTGTTTATCAGTAAATATCTAAAATTAGATTAAGACAAGCAGTAGCTTAATAAAATAAGTACTTCCTGGTATGGATACTGTACTGGTAACTCCCCAAAAGAATCTGGATTGTATTGAGGGAACAGAGAAACAAGCTCATTTAGGAACGACATGAACATGCTGCGTAGGTAGCTGTTTATCAGTAAATATCTCCACTGAGATTAAGAAAAGCAGTAGCTTAATAAATTAAGTAGTTCCTGGTATGGTTACTGTACTGGAAACTCCCCAAAAGAATCTGGATTGTGGTGAGGGAACAGAGAAAAAAGCTCATTTAGGAACGACATGAACATGCTGCGTAGGTAGCTGTTTATCAGTAAATATCTCCACTGAGATTAAGAAAAGCAGTAGCTTAATAAATTAAGTACTTCCTGCAATGGATACTGTGCTGGTAACTTCCCAAAAGAATCTGGATTGTGGTGAGGTAACAGAGAAAAAAGCTCATTTAGGAACGACATGAACATGCTGCGTAGGTAGCTTTTTATAAGTAATTATCTCCACTGAGATTTAGAAAAGCAGTAGCTTAATAAATTAAGTACTTCCTGGTATGGTTACTGTACTGGTAACTCCCCAAAAGAATCTGGATTGTGGTGAGGGAACAGAGAAAAAAGCTCATTTAGGACCTTCACTTACGAAGGGGGTAGGCAGCTCTATATCAGGGAGTAAACATTCTGAGAATAAAAACAGCTGGAGCTTGTTAAGGTAATTACACAGGGGAAAGGATAATGTACTGGGAACTCCTCAGAAGAATCTGATTTATGGTGAGGGGAGAGAGATAAAAGCTCATTTAGGAACGACATGAACATGCTGCGTCGGTAGCTGTTTGTCAGTAAATATCTCCACTGAGAATAAGAAAAGCAGTAGCTTAATAAATTAAGCACTTCCTGGTATGGTTACTGTACTGGTAACTCCCCAATAGTATCTGGATTGTGGTGAGGGAACAGTGAAAAAAGCTCATTTAGGACCTGCACTTACGAAGGAGGTAGCCAGCTGTATATCAGGGAGTAAACCTTCTGAGAATAAAAACAGCTGGAGCTTGTTAAGGTAATTACACAGGGGAAAGGATAATGTACTGGGAACTCCTCAGAAGAATCTGATTTGTGGTGAGGGGAGAGAGATAAAAGCTCATTTAGGAACGACATGAACATGCTGCATACGTAGCTGTTTATCAGTAAATATCTCCACTGAGATTAAGAAAACAGTAGCGTAATAAATTAAGTACTTCCTGGTATGGATACTGTACTGGTAACTCCCCAAAAGAATCTCGATTGTGGTGAGGGAACAGAGAAAAAAGCTCATTTAGGACCTGCACATACGAAGGGGGTAGGCAGCTGTATATCAGGGAGTAAAACTTCTGAGAATAAAAACAGCTGGAGCTTGTTCAAGTAATTACACAGGGGAAAGGATAATGTACTGGGAACTCCACAGAAGAATCTGATTTGAGGTGACGGAAGAGAGATAAAAGCTCATTTATGAACGACAGGAACATGCTGGGTAGGTAGCTGTTTATCATTAGATATCTCCACTGAGATTAAGAAAAGCAGTAGCTTAATAAATTAAGTACTTCCTGCAATGGATACTGTGCTGGTAACTTCCCAAAAGAATCTGGATTGTGGTGAGGTAACAGAGAAAAAAGCTCATTTAGGAACGACATGAACATGCTCCGTAGGTAGCTGTATATCAGTAAATATCTCCACTGAGATTAAGAAAAGCAGTAGCTTAATAAATTAAGTACTTCCTGGTATGGTTACTGTACTGGTAACTCCCCAAAAGAATCTGGATTGTGGTGAGGGAACAGAGAAAAAAGCTCATTTAGCACCTGCACTTACGAAGAGGGTAGGCAGCTGTATATCAGCGAGTATCGCTTATGAGAATAAAAACAGCTGGAGCTTGTTAAGGTAATTACACAGGGGAAAGGATAATGTACTGGGAACTCCTCAGAAGAATCTGATTTGTGGTGAGGGGAGAGAGATAAAAGCTCATTTAGGAACGACATGAACATGCTGCATACGTAGCTGTTAATCAGTAAATATCTCCACTGAGATTAAGAAAAGCAGTAGCTTAATAAATTAAGTACTTCCTGGAATGGATACTGTACTGGTAACTCCCCAAAAGAATCTGGATTGTGGTGAGGGAACAGAGAAAAAAGCTCATTTATGAACGACATGAACATGCTGCGTAGGTAACTGATTATCAGTAATTATCTCCACTGAGATTTAGAAAAGCAGTAGCTTAATAAATTAAGTACTTCCTGGTATGGTTACTGTACTGGTAACTCCCCAAAAGAATCTGGATTGTGGTGAGGGAACAGAGAAAAAAGCTCATTTAGGACCTGCACTTACGAAGGGGGTAGGCAGCTCTATATCAGGGATAAAACTTCTGTGAATAAAAACAGCTGGAGCTTATTAAGGTAATTACACAGGGGAAAGGATAATGTACTGGGAACTCCTCAGAAGAATCTGATTTGTAGTGATGGGAGAGAGATAAAAGCTCATTTAGGAACGACATGAACATGCTGCATACGTAGCTGTTTATCAGTAAATATCTCCACTGAGATTAAGAAAAGCAGTAGCTTAATGAATTAAGTACTTCCTGGTATGGTTACTGTACTGGTAACTCCCCAAAAGAATCTGGATTGTGGTGAGGGAACAGAGAAAAAAGCTCATATAGGACCTGCACTTACGAAGGGGGTAGGCAGCTGTATATCAGGGAGTAAACCTTCTGAGAATAAAAACAGCTGGATCTTGTTAAGGTAATTACACAGGGGAAAGCGTAATGTAGTGGGAACTCCTCAGAAGAATCTGATTTGTGGTGAGGGGAGAGAGATAAAAGCTCATTTAGGAACAACATGAACATGCTGTGTAGGAAGCTGTTGATCAGTAAATATCTCCACTGAGATTAAGAAAAGCAGTTGCTTAATAAATTAAGTACTTCCTGGTATGGTTACTGTACTGGTAACTCTCCAAAAGAATCTGGATTGTGCTGAGGAAACAGAGAAAAAAGCTCATTTAGGACCTGCACTTACGAAGGTGTTAAGCAGCTGTATATTAGGGAGTAAACCTTCTGAGAATGAAAACAGCTGGACCTTGTTAAGGTAATTACACAGGGGAAAGGATAATGTACTGGGAACTCCTCAGAAGAATCTGATTTGTGTTGAGGAGAGAGAGATAAAAGCTCATTTAGGAACGATATGAAAATGCTGCATAGGTAGCTGTGTATCAGTAAATATCTCCACTGAGATTAAGAAAAGCAGTAGCTTAATAAATTAAGTACTTCCTGGTATGGTTACTGTACTGGTAACTCCCCAAAAGAATCTGGATTGTGGTGAGGGAACAGAGAAAAAAGCTCATTTAGGACCTGCACTTACGAAGGGGTTAGGCAGCTGTATTTCAGGGAGTAAACCTTCTGAGAATAAAAACAGCTGGAGCTTCTTAAGGTAATTACACAGGGGAAAGGATAATGTAGTGGGAACTCCTCAGAAGAATCTGATTTGTGGTGAGGGGAGAGAGATAAAAGCTCGTTTAGGAACGACATGAACATGCTGCGTAGGTAGCTGGTTATCAGTAAATATCTCCACTGAGATTAAGAAAAGCAGTAGCTTAATAAATTAAGTACTTTCTGATATGGTTACTGTACTGGTAACTCCCCAAAAGAATCTGGATTGTGGTGAGGGAACAGAGAAAAAAGCACATTTAGGACCTGCACTTACGAAGGGGGTAGGCAGCTGTATATCAGGGAGTATCGCTTATGAGAATAAAAACAGCTGGAGCTTGTTAAGGTAAATACACAGGGGAAAGGATAATGTACTGGGAACTCCTCAGAAGAATCTGATTTGTGGTGAGGGGAGAGAGATAATAGCTCATTTAGGAACGACATGAACATGCTGCATGCTTAGCTGTTAATCAGTAAATATCTCCACTGAGATTAAGAAAAGCAGTAGCTTAATAAATTAAGTACTTCCTGGAATGGATACTGTACTGGTAACTCCCCTAAAGAATCTGGATTGTGGTGAGGGAACAGAGAAAAAATCTCATTTAAGAACGACATGAACATGCTGCGTAGGTAGCTGTTTATCAGTAATTATCTCCACTGAGATTTAGAAAAGCAGTAGCTTAATAAATTAAGTAATTCCTGGTATGGTTACTGTACTGGTAACTCCCCAAAAGAATCTGGATTGTGGTGAGGGAACAGAGAAAAAAGCTCATTTAGGACCTGCACTTACGAAGGGGGTAGGCAGCTGTATATCAGGGAGTAAACCTTCTGAGAAAAAAAAACAGCTGGAGCTTGTTAAGGTAATTACACAGGGGAAAGGATAATGTACTGGGAACTCCTCAGAAGAATCTGATTTGTGGTGAGGGGAGAGAGATAAAAGCTCATTTAGGAACGACATGAACATGCTGCATACGTAGCTGTTTATCAGTAAATATCTCCACTGAGATTAAGAAAAGCAGTAGCTTAATAAATTAAGTACTTCCTGGTATGGTTACTGTACTGGTACCTCTCCAAAAGAATCTGGATTGTGGTGAGGGAACAGAGAAAAAAGCTCATTTAGGACCTGCACTTACGAAGGTGGTAGGCAGCTGTATATCAGGGAGTAAACCTTCTGAGAATAAAAACAGCTGGAGCTTGTTAAGGTAATTACACATTGGAAAGGATAATGTACTGGGAACTCCTCAGAAGAATCTGATTTGTGGTGAGGGGAGAGAGATAAAAGCTCATTTAGGAACGATATGAAAATGCTGCATAGGTAGCTGTTTATCAGTTAATATCTCCACTGAGATTAAGAAAAGCAGTAGCTTAATAAATTAAGTACTTCCTGGTATGGTTACTGTACTGGTAACTCCCCAAAAGAATCTGGATTGTGGTGAGGGAACAGAGAACAAAGCTCATTTAGGACCTGCACTTACGAAGGGGGTAGGCAGCTGTATATCAGGGAGTAAAACTTCTGAGAATAAAAACAGCTGGAGCTTGTTAAGGTAATTACACAGGGGAAAGGATAATGTACTGGGAACTCCTCAGAAGAATCTGATTTGTGGTGAGGGGAGAGAGATAAAAGCTCATTTAGGAACGACATGAACATGCTGCATACGTAGCTGTTTATCAGTAAATATCTCCACTGAGATTAAGAAAAGCAGTAGCTTAATAAATTAAGTACTTCCTGGTATGATTACTGTACTGGAAACTCCCCAAAAGAATCTGGATTGTGGTGATGGAACAGAGAAAAAAACTCATTTAGGACCTGCACTTACGAAGGGGGTAGGCAGCTGTATATCAGGGAGTAAACCTTCTGAGAATAAAAACAGCTGGAGCTTGTTAAGGTAATTACACAGGGGAAAGGATAATGTACTGGGAACTCCTCAGAAGAATCTGATTTGTAGTGAAGGAACAGAGAAAAAAGCTCATTTAGGAACGACATGAACATGCTGCGTAGGTAGCTGTTTATCAGTAAATATCTCCACTGAGATTAAGAAAAGCAGTAGCTTAATAAATTAAGTACTTCCTGGTATGGTTACTGTACTGGAAACTCCCCAAAAGAATCTGGATTGTGGTGAGGGAACAGAGAAAAAAGCTCATTTGGGACCTGCACTTACGAAGGGGGTAGGCAGCTGTATATCAGGGAGTAAACCTTCTGAGAATAAAAACAGCAGGAGCTTGTTAAGGTAAATACACAGGGGAAAGGATAGTGTACTGGGAACTCCTCAGAAGAATCTGATTTGTGGTGAGGGGAGAGAGATAAAAGCTCATTTAGGAACAACATGAAAATGCTGCGTAGGTAGCTGTTTATCAGTAAATATCTCCACTGAGATTAAGAAAAGCAGTAGCTTAATAAATTAAATACTTCCTGATATGGTTACTGTACTGGTAACTCCCCAAAAGAATCTGGATTGTGGTGAGGGAACAGAGAAAAAAGCTCATTTAGGACCTGCACTTACGAAGGGGGTAGGCATCTGTATATCAGGGAGTATCGCCTATGAGAATAAAAACAGCTGGAGCTTGTTAAGGTAATTACACAGGGGAAAGGATAATGTACTGGGAACTCCTCAGAAGAATCTGATTTCTGGTGAGGGGAGAGAGATTAAAGCTCATTTAGGAACGACATGAACATGCTGCATACGTAGCTGTTAATCAGTAAATATCTCCACTGAGATTAAGAAAAGCAGTAGCTTAATAAATTAAGTACTTCCTGGAATACATACTGTACTGGTAACTCCCCAAAAGAATCTGGATTGTGGTGAGGGAACAGAGAAAAAATCTCATTTAGGAACGACATGAACATGCTGCGTAGGTAGCTGTTTATCAGTGAATATCTCCACTGAGATTTAGAAAAGCAGTAGCTTAATAAATTAAGTAATTCCTGGTATGGTTACTGTACTGGTAACTCCCCAAAAGAATCTGGATTGTGGTGAGGGAACAGAGAAAAAAGCACATTTAGGACCTGCACTTACGAAGGGGGTAGGCAGCTGTATATCAGGGAGTAAAACTTCTGAGAATAAAAACAGCTGGAGCTTATTAAGGTAATTACACAGGGGAAAGGATAATGTACTGGGAACTCGACAGAAGAATCTGATTTGTGGTGAGGGAAGAGAGATAAAAGCTCATTTAGGAACGACATGAACATGCTGCTTAGGTAGCTGTTTATCAGTAAATATCTCCACTGAGATTAAGAAAAGCAGTAGCTTAATAAATTAAGTACTTCCTGGTATGGTTACTGTACTGGTAACTCTCCAAAAGAATCTGGATTGTGGTGAGGGAACAGAGAAAAAAGCTCATTTAGGACCTGCACTTACGAAGGTGGTAGGCAGCAGTATATCATGGAGTAAACCTTCTGAGAATAAAAACAGCTGGAGTTTGTTAAGGTAATTACACAGGGGAAAGGATAATGTACTGGGAACTCCTCAGAAGAATCTGATTTGTGGTGAGGGGCGAGAGATAAAGCTCATTTAGGAACGATATGAAAATGCTGCATAGGTAGCTGTTTATCAGTAAATATCTCCACTGAGAGTAAGAAAAGCAGTAGCTTAATAAATTAAGTACTTCCTGGTATGGTTACTGTACTGGTAACTCCCCAAAAGAATCTGGATTGTGGTGAGGGAACAGAGAAAAAACCTCATTTAGGACCTGCACTTACGAAAGGGATAGGCAGCTGTATATCGGGGAGTAAACCTTCTGAGAATAAAAACAGCTGGAGCATGTTAAGGTAATTACACAGGGGAAAGGATAATGTACTGGGAACTCCTCAGAAGAATCTGATTTGTTGTGAGGGGAGAGAGAATAAAGCTCATTTAGGAACGACATGAACATGCTGCATACGTAGCTGTTTATCAGTAAATATCTCCATTAAGATTAAGAAAAGCAGTAGCGTAATAAATTAAGTACTTCCTGGTATGGATACTGTACTGGTAACTCCCAAAAGAATCTCGATTGTGGTGAGGGAACAGAGAAAAAAGCTCATTTAGGACCTGCACTTACGAGGGGGTAGGCAGCTGTATATCAGGGAGTAAAACTTCCGAGAATACAAACAGCTGGAGCTTGTTCAAGTAATTACACAGGGAAAGGATAATGTACTGGGAACTCCACAGAAGAATCTGATTTGTCGTGAGGGGAGAGATAAAAGCTCATTTAGGTACGACATGAACATGCTGGGTAGGTAGCTGTTTATCAGTAGATATCTCCACTGAGATTAAGAAAAGCAGTAGCTTAATAAATTAAGTACTTCCTGGTATGGATACTGTACTGGTAACTCCCCAAAAGAATCTGGATTGTAGTGAGGGAACAGAGAAAAAAGCTCATTTATGAACGACATGAACATGCTGCGTAGGTAGCTGTTTATCAGTAAATATCTCCACTGAGATTAAGAAAAGCAGTAGCTTAATAAATTAAGTACTTCCTGGTATGGTTACTGTACTGGTAACTCCCCAAAAGAATCTGGATTGTGGTGAGGGAACAGAGAAAAAAGCTCATTTAGGACCTGCACTTACGAAGGGGGTAGGCAGCTCTATATCAGGGAATAAAACTTCTGAGAATAAAAACAGCTGGAGCTTGTTAAGGTAATTACACAGGGGAAAGGATAATGTACTGGGAACTCCTCAGAAGAATCTGATTTGTGGTGAGGGGAGAGAGATAAAAGCTCATTTAGGAACCACATGAACATGATGCGTCGGTAGCTGTTTATCAGTAAATATCTCCACTGAGATTAAGAAAAGCAGTAGCTTAATAAATTAAGTACTTCCTGGTATGGTTACTGTACTGGTAACTCCCAAAAGAATCTGGATTGTGGTGAGGGAACAGAGAAAAAAGCTCATTAGGACCTGCACTTACGAAGGGGATAGGCAGCTGTATATCAGGGAGTAAACCTTCTGAGAATAAAAACAGCTGGAGCTTGTTAAGGTAATTAAACAGGGGAAAGGATAATGTACTGGGAACTCCTCAGAAGAATCTGATTTGTGGTGAGGGGAGAGAGATAAAAGCTCATTTAGGAACGACATGAACATGCTGCGTAGGTAGCTGTTTATCAGTAAATATCTCCACTGAGATTAAGAAAAGCAGTAGCTTAATAAATTAAGTACTTCCTGGTATGGTTTCTGTTCTGGTAACTGCCCAAAAGAATCTGGATTGTGGTGAGGGAACAGAGAAAAAAGCTCATGTAGGACCTGCACTTACGAAGAGGGTAGGCAGCTGTATATCAGGGAGTAAACCTTCTGAGAATAAAAACAGCTGGAGCTTGTTAAGGTAATTACACAGGGGAAAAGATAATGTACTGGGAACTCCTCAGAAGAATCTGATTTGTGGTGAGGGGAGAGAGATAAAAGCTCATTTAGGACCTGCACTTACGAAGGGGGTAGGCAGCTGTATATCAGGGAGTATCGCTTCTGAGAATAAAAACAGATGGAGCTTCTTAAGGTAATTACACAGGGAAAGGATAATGTACTGGGAACTCCTCAGAAGAATCTGATTTGTGGTGAGGGGAGAGAGATATAAGCTCATTTAGGAACGATATGAAAATGCTGCATAGGTAGCTGTTTATAAGTAAATATCTCCACTGAGATTAAGAAAAGCAGTAGCTTAATAAATTAAGTACTTCCTGGTATGGTTACTGTACTGGTAACTCCCCAAAAGTATCTGGATTGTGGTGAGGGAACAGAGAAAAAAGGTCTTTTAGGAACGACATGAACATGCTGCGTAGGTAGCTGTTTATCAGTAAATATCTCCACTGAGATTAAGAAAAGCAGTAGCTTAATAAATTAAGTACTTCCTGGTATGGTTACTGTACTGGTAACTCCCCAGAAGAATCTGGATTGTGGTGAGGGAACAGAGAAAAAAGCTCATTTAGGACCTGCACTTACGAAGGGGGTAGGCAGCTGTATATCAGGGAGTAAACCTTCTGAGAATAAAAACAGCTGGAGCTTGTTAAGGTAATTACACAGGGGAAAAGATAATGTACTGGGAACTCCTCAGAAGAATCTGATTTGTGGTGAGGGGAGAGAGATAAAAGCTCATTTAGGAACGACATGAACATGCTGCATACGTAGCTGTTTATCAGTAAATATCTCCACTGAGATTAAGAAAAGCAGTAGCTTAATAAATTAAGTACTTGCTGGTATGGATACTTTACTGGTAACTCCCCAAAAGAATCTGGATTGTGGTGAGGGAACAGAGAAAAAAGTTCATTTAGGAACGACATGAACATGCTGCGTAGGTAGCTGTTTATCAGTAAATATCTCCACTGAGATTAAGAAAAGCAGTAGCTTAATAAATTAAGTACTTCCTGGTATGGTTATTGTGCTGGTAACTCCCCAAAAGAATCTGGATTGCGGTGAGGGAACAGAGAAAAAAGATCCTTTAGGACGTGCACTTACGAAGGGGTTAGGCAGCTGTATATCAGGGAGTAAACCTTCTGAGAATAAAAACAGCTGGAGCTTGTTAAGGTAATTACACAGGGGAAAGGATAATGTACTCGGACCTCCTCAGAAGAATCTGATTTGTGGTGAGGGGAGAGAGATAAAAGCTCATTTAGGAACGACATGAACATGCTGCGTAGGTAGCTATTTATCAGTAAATAAATCCACTAAGATTAAGAAAATCAGTAGCTTAATAAATTAAGTACTTCCTGGTATGGTTACAATACTGGTAACTCCCCAAAAGAATCTGGATTGTGGTGAGGGAATAGAGAAAAAGCTCATTTAGGACCTGCACTTACGAAGGGGGTAGGCAGTTGTATATCAGGGAGTAAACCTTCTGAGAGTAAAAACAGCTGGAGCTTGTTAAGGTAATTACACAGAGGAAAGGATAATGTACTGGGAACTCCTCAGAAGAATCTGATTTGTGATGAGGGGAGAGAGATAAAAGCTCATTAGGAACGACATGAACATGCTGCGTAGGTAGCTGTTTATCAGTTAATATCTCCACTGAGATTAAGAAAAGCAGTAGCTTAATAAATTAAGTACTTCCTGGTATGGTTACTGTACTGGTAACTCCCCAAAAGAATCTGGATTGTGGTGAGGGAACAGAGAAAAAAGCTCATTTAGGACCTGCACTTACGAAGGGGGTAGGCAGCTGTATAGCAGGGAGTATCGCTTCTGAGAATAAAAACAGATGGAGCTTGTTAAGGTAATTACACAAGGGAAAGGGTAATGTACTGGGAACTCCTCAGAAGAATCTGATTTGTGGTGAGGGTAGAGAGATAAAAGCTCATTTATGAACGACATGAACATGCTGCATACGTAGCTGTTTATCAGTAAATATCTAAACTTAGATTAAGACAAGCAGTAGCTTAATGAATTAAGTACTTCCTGGTATGGTTACTGTACTGGTAACTCCCCAAAAGAATCTGGATTGTGGGTGAGGGAATAGAGAAAAAAGCTCATTTAAGACCTGCACTTACGAAGGGGGTAGGCAGCTGTATATCAGGGAGTAAACCTTCTGAGAATAAAAACAGCTGGTGCTTGTTAAGGTAATTACACAGGGGAAAGGATAATGTACTGGGAACTCCTCAGAAGAATCTGATTTGTAGTGAAGGAACAGAGAAAAAAGCTCATTTAGGAACGACATGAACATGCTGCGTAGGTAGCTGTTTATCAGTAAATATCTCCACTGAGATTAAGAAAAGCAGTAGCTTAATAAATTAAGTACTTCCTGGTATGGTTACTGTACTGGTAACTCCCAGAAGAATCAGGATTGTGGTGAGGGAACAGAGAAAAAAGCTCATTTAGGACCTGCACTTACGAAGGGGGTAGGCAGCTGTATATCAGGGAGTAAACCTTCTGAGAATAAAAACAGCTGGAGCTTGTTAAGGTAATTACACAGTGGAAAGGATAATGTACTGGGAACTCCTCAGAAGAATCTGATTTGTGGTGAGGGGAGAGAGATAAAAGCTCATTTAGAAACGACATGAACATGCTGCATACGTAGCTGTTTATCAGTAAATATCTCCACTGAGATTAAGAAAAGCAGTAGCTTAATAAATTAAGTACTTGCTGGTATGGATACTGTACTGGCAACTCCCAAAAGAATCTGGATTGTGGTGAGGGAACAGAGAAAAAAGCTCATTTAGGACCTGCACTTACGAAGGGGGTAGGCAGCTGTATATCAGGGAGTAAACCTTCTGAGAATAAAAACAGCTGGAGCTTGTTAAGGTAATTACACAAGGGAAAGGATAATGTACTGGGAACTCCTCAGAAGAATCTGATTTGTGGTGAGGGGAGAGAGATAAAAAGCTCATTTAGGAACGACATGAACATGCTGCATACGTAGCTGTTTATCAGTAAATATCTCCACTGAGATTAAGAAAAGCAGTAGCTTAATAAAATAAGTACTTGCTGGTATGGATACTGTACTGGTAACTCCCCAAAAGAATCTGGATTGTGGTGAGGGAACAGAGAAAAAAGCTCATTTAGGAACGACATGAACATGCTGCGTAGGTAGCTGTTTATCAGTAAATATCTCCACTGCGATTAAGAAAAGCAGTAGCTTAATAAACTAAGTACTTAATGGTATGGTTACTGTACTGGTAATTGCCGAAAAGAATCTGGATTGTGGTGAGGGAACAGAGAAAAAAGCTCATTTAGGACCTGCACTTACGAAGGGGGTAGGCAGCTGTATATCAGGGAGTATCGCTTCTGAGAATAAAAACAGATGGAGCTTCTTAAGGTAATTACACAGGGGAAAGGATAATGTACTGGGAACTCCTCAGAAGAATCTGATTTGTGGTGAGGGGAGAGAGATATAAGCTCATTTAGGAACGATATGAAAATGCTGCATAGGTAGCTGTTTATAAGTAAATATCTCCACTGAGATTAAGAAAAGCAGTAGCTTAATAAATTAAGTACTTCCTGGTATGGTTACTGTACTGGTAACTCCCCAAAAGTATCTGGATTGTGGTGAGGGAACAGAGAAAAAAGGTCTTTTAGGAACGACATGAACATGCTGCGTAGGTAGCTGTTTATCAGTAAATATCTCCACTGAGATTAAGAAAAGCAGTAGCTTAATAAATTAAGTACTTCCTGGTATGGTTACTGTACTGGTAACTCCCCAGAAGAATCTGGATTGTGGTGAGGGAACAGAGAAAAAAGCTCATTTAGGACCTGCACTTACGAAGGGGGTAGGCAGCTGTA